>NC_057794.1:129763895-129945227 GCF_018294505.1 Triticum aestivum
CCAGTAGCCCCCGAGACTTGAAACAGTTAGAATAACTGATTTAAGGATCATTTGTTATGCAGGTTCTTACAGAAAAGAATTCCCTACTGTCCAAGGAGCTGGAAGAGTGCAAAGCCCAACTTGAGGCCGCACTAGCCGCGGCAGGGGAGCCCAAGGAGACCCCCTCTGGTAATATACACTTCGAAAGATAAGTATTTTGCGAAGCACGGCATGGGTGCGAATGTGACAAATGAAATTGCAGATGGCGCCGGATTGAATCCGGAAAGGCAACACCTCCTACGCCAGCTAAAGGCTGGTGAGAAGGTGCTGAGAAAGGTGAGGCGGGAGAAGAACAATCTCCAAGATGCCAACACCAAGCTGGGCGTCGAGATGAAAGATGTTCGTGCCCAGCTGTCAGACTCCGTGAAGGAGAATCAGCGGCTTCGGCGCGGCATATTTAGTAAGTGCTTGAATGAACCTTTTGAAAGAAAGTTCGGCGGGGAAGTCGACTAATAGAGCAATGTCTGTAGGTGTGCTAACAGGTAGTCTTGCAGAGGAGATGCCCTGTTCTATGGGTGACCTTCTTCCCGAGCTCTCGCAACTGCTCGATCGAGTTCGGCAGGCGATGCAAGGCGTCGCCCAGGCCCTCTGGCCATCCATCTCCATGCCCGAAGGTCTTGGAGAGCTTGCGGAGAAGCTAAAGGGAGCACGGTGGCGCTTCCGATTGTGGAAGATATCAGCCTGCCGTCAAGGCGCTAGGGAGTCCTGGGCCATGGTGAAGACGCGGTACGCAAAGGCTAACCCCAACCACATGGCCGAGGTCGGTCCTATAGGGCCCGATGGGAAGGAGATCCCTGTAAGCTTAGTATACGGCCAAGTAGAGTTGGCCGCAAAGTATTCCCAGCAGGACTGTAAATTAGACAGCCTGTTAGATGGTATTGAAGAGGAATACAATCAGTCAAAATGACTATGTAATTTTAATTGACATTTATAATGCCTTCTAGCCGGATTGTAGATCATTTGTCATGGCCGACCTTTTCGCTTCAGCCTCGGGACCTGACGGTCCGGAGTGTGTCTGAATTCCCGTGCGGTTATATAGGAACCGGGGAATGCATGGAGACTAGGCGTAGGGGTCATTAGGGCTTGAACAGACAAGTGCCCGACTAGTTATGTTATATTACATGGTTAGTAAGAAACATCTTCCAGGGAGAATAGTTCCGTTAGGGGTTCCTTTTCCTGGGAGGCATGCCCTAAGGTGCATGTCCATGCTGCGAAAAGAAACGCAGGAAAAACATCTGGGGGCGTATAGATAAAAAAAGATCATCTTTAGTTCACCGACCGAATATTCCCTTAAGAATGCTAGCTTTCGGCTTCACCCAGTCTGAGGTACATGTCCGGCTGACCCGGCAGTAACAATCACAGAGGTGCTCCCTTTACCGCCTAGCCGAACAATCAGGAACGTAGGGGTAATCAGAGGAGCCAGGCAACCCAGCTTGGCCAAAACTTAAGTCATATCGATGCATATAATGGTGAATAAAAGGTACATGCGGAAGTGTGACACATGTGTTGGGCATGAAGCCCGTATGAATAAGCTTCTGTTTAAAGAAGCCCCCAGGTTTAATGAGCGCGGATAGCGCGTCACTTTATGAGCCTTTAAAGGCTATAAGAGAGAGAGAGAGAAGAAGAAGAGAAATGTAAGATAGAAAATATATAAAAAAATGGACAGAGGAAGGATACGAACACAGAGTCCGGCGCTAGGCATAGAATCTTCGGAGATGGGTTGTGTTCCATGGGTTTGGCTCGAGTCGGTTATCCGATGCATCCCGCAGGCGGTACGCTCCACCAGTCAGGACTTGGTCAATTATGAAGGGACCTTCCCACTTGGGCTTGAGTTTGTCCTTTTTCTTGTTCCGTAGTCGTAGAACTAATTCGCCAACGTTGTAATTTTTGGCCCGTACTTCTCTGCTTTGGTATCTTCGAGCCTGCTGTTGATAGAATGCGGAACGGGCTTTTGCCACGTCACGCTCCTCCTCCAATGCGTCCAAGCTGTCCTGCCGATCGAGCTCGGCTTCTCTTTCTTCGTACATGCGCACTCAAGGTGAGTCATGAATTATGTCGCAAGGCAAAACTGCCTCTTCGCCGTACACCATAAAGAATGGTGTGTATCTGGTGGTGCGATTCGGCGTGGTCCGCAGCCCCCAGAGTACGGAGTCGAGCTCCTCTACCCAGTGCGTGTTAGATTCCTTGAGGGACCGCACTAATCTGGGTTTGATGCCGCTCATGATAAGACCATTTGCATGTTCGACCTGTCCATTAGTTTGTGGGTGATAGACGGAAGCATAATCGAGCTTGATGCCCATGTTTTTGCACCAGAGTTTTACCTCGTCGGCCGTGAAGTTCGTGCCGTTATCAGTGATGATGCTGTGGGGGACGCCATAACGGTGTACAACCCCGGATATAAAGTCTATCACCGGTCTAGATTCGGCCGTCTTAACAGGCTTGGCTTCTATCCATTTGGTGAACTTATCCACCATGACCAGTAAGTATTTTTGCTTGTAGGTTCCGCCTTTAAGGGGTCCAACCATGTCAAGCCCCCAGACCGCGAAGGGCCAAGTAATGGGGATAGTTTGGAGGGCGGTGGGTGGCATATGGCTTTGGTTTGCAAAGAGCTGGCAACCGGTGCATCGTTGGACTAAGTCCTGAGCGTCTGCCCGGGCCGTCGGCCAATAAAAGCCTGTACGGAAGGCCTTGCTTACAAGGGACCGGGCTGCATCGTGATGACCGCCGAGTCCGGCATGAATTTCAACCAGGAGGTTCCGCCCCTCCTCTTCGGAGATGCACCTTTGAAGGACTCCGGTAGTGCTTTTCTTATAAAGCTGTCCCTCGTGGACTCTGTAGGCTTTGGATCGCCGCACTATGCAGCGTGCCTCATTTTGGTCCTTGGGGAGTTCCTGCCTAGTAAGGTAGGCGAGGAATGGTTATGTCCATAGGGCGATGACGGCCATTATTACGTGGGCTGAAGGTTTTATTTCATTGGCAGAGCCTCCGATTGTGTCAGAATGTTCGGTGTCGGGCAGTGCGGTTGGGTTCGGGCTGTTATTGTTCGGCTCCCCTTCCCATGCTACGGATGGCTTGAACAGCCTTTCCAAGAAGATGTTAGGGGGGACTACGGGGATGTTTGGTTTAGAAGTCCTAGGACTTTTTCTAGTCCCAGGGACTAATCAAAAAAGACTCTCTAGTGTCTTTTTCTAGTCCGTGTAGAAAAAGTCCCTCCCGTTTGGTTCCTAGGGACTTTTTAGGGACTTTTTCTAGTCTCTCGGACTAAAAAGTCCCTGAACCAAACACCCCCTACATCGCATTTTGCACCGATGCGTGCCAGGACATCTGCCGCCTGATTATTTTCCCGAGCTATATGGTGAAATTCATGCCCCTCGAACCGAGCTGACATTTTTAGGATGGCATTGCGGTAAGCTGCCATTTTTGGATCCTTGGCATCGAAGTCTCCATTTATTTGGGATATTGCGAGGTTCGAGTCCCCGCGCACCTCTAGGCGTTGGATGCCCATGGATACTGCCATCCGGAGACCATGTAAAAGGGCCTCATATTCGGCTGCATTGTTGGAGTCTGTGTACATAATCTGTAGTACGTATTGAACTGTGTCTCCTGTGGGGGACGTCAAAACGACACCAGCCCCCAGTCCGGCCAGCATCTTGGAGCCGTCGAAATGCATGATCCAATTTGAATATGTGCCATACTCTTTAGGGAGTTCGGCCTCCGTCCATTCTACGACGAAGTCGGCCAAGACTTGTGACTTGATGGCTCGTCGTGGCTTATAAGTTATGTCGAACGGGAGGAGCTCAATGGCCCATTTTGCAATCCGGCCCGTTGCGTCACGGTTGTTTATAATATCATTAAGTGGTACTTCCGAGGCTACTGTTATTGAACACTCTTGAAAGTAGTGTCGTAGCTTCCGGGATGCCATGAATACCGCGTACGCCATCTTTTGATAATGCGGGTACCGTGATTTGTAGGGAGTGAGGACAGTGGACACATAATAGACCAGCTTTTGAAGGGGGGATTTGTGTCCGTCCGCTTCTCGTTCGACGACGAGCACTACGCTTACAACCTGATGTGTTGCTGCAATGTATAATAGCATTGGTTCGCCAATGTTTGGCGCGGCCAGGACTGGGTTTGTTGCCAGTATGGCTTTTATTTCGTCGATTCCGGCCATGGCTGCATCCGTCCATTTGAAGTGTTTGGTGCGCCAAAGGAGGCGGTAAAGGGGTAGGGTCTTTTCTCCCAAGCGGGAGATAAAGCGGCTTAGAGCCGCCACGCATCCGGTTAACTTTTGTATTTGTTTGAGGTCCTTTGGGATATCCAGTTGCGACAGAGCTCAGATCTTGGCTGGATTTGCTTCAATTCCTCTACCGGATACAATGAAGCCCAAGAGCTTTCCGGCTGGAACGTCGAAAACGCATTTTTCCGGGTTGAGCTTGATGTCGTATGTTCGGAGTTTATCAAATGTGAGCCTCAAGTCGTCTACTAGAGATTCAACATGTCTTGTTTTGACGACCACATCATCTACATATGCCTCCACTGTTTTGCCGATCTAGCTTGCCAGATATGTCTGAATCATGCGCTGATATGTTGCGCCGGCGTTTTTGAGCCCGAAGGCCATCGTGTTGAAGCATAATGGCACGTATGGTGTGATAAATGCCGTTGCGGCTTGGTCTGGTTCTGCCATCTTGATTTGATGGTAGCCAGAATATGCGTCGAGGAAACACAACGAATCGTGTCCTGCGGTAGCGTCGATAATTTGATCGATGTGGGGGAGGGGGAAGGGATCCTTTGGGCAAGGCTTGTTAAGGTCTTTAAAATCAACACAGAGGCGCCAGGATTTGTCCTTCTTTGGTACCATCACCAGGTTTGCTAGCCAGTCCGGATGTTTTATATCTCTGATGAATCCGGCCTCCAATAGCTTTGCTAGCTCCTCTCCCATGGCCTGTCTCTTAGGTTCGGAAAAACGTCGAAGAGCCTGTTTGACAGGTTTAAATCCTGTTTGGATATTTAAGCTGTGCTCGGCCAGCCTGCGTGGGATTCATGGCATGTCTGAAGGGTGCCAGGCGAAAATGTCCCAGTTCTCTTGTAGGAACTCTCGCAATGTGGCGTCAACATCAGGGTTTAACCGTGCCCCGATGGAAGCTGTTTTATTGGGGTCCGTTGGATGGACATGGAATTTGACTATTTCGTCCGCCGGTTTAAAGGGGGTGGACTTGGATCTTTTGTTGAGTACCACATCATCCCTATTCACCATAGAGCGCAGCGCAGTCAGCTCCTCAGCTGCTAGGGCTTCGAATAGTGCCTCGAGGGCCAGTGCAGCTGTCTTGTTTTTGGCACGGAGTGCTATGTTCGGATCACTAGCGAGAGTGATGATTCCGTTAGGCCTGGGCATCTTGAGCTTCATGTACCCATAATGGGGTATTGCTTGGAAGATTGTAAACGCTTCCCGCCCTAGCAGAGCGTGATAACCACTGCTGAACGGAGCCACCTGGAACGTGACCTCTTCGGACCTGTAATTATCCGGCGTGCCAAACACCACATCTAGTGTGATTTTTCCTGTACAGCGCGCTTCCCGACTGGGGATTATTCCTCTAAAGGTTGTGCCGCTTCGCTCAATACGGTTCCAGTCTATTTCCATTTTTTGAAGGGTCTCCTCATAAATAAGGTTTAATCCGCTGCCGCCGTCCATGAGTACCTTGGTAAGACGAAAGCCGTCCACTATTGGACTGAGGACTAATGCGGCTGGTGCTCGTGCTGTTCCGAATTTAGGTTCATCACTGGCGTTAAAGGTAATAGCCATGTCACTCCATGGGTTTATTGTTGCTACTTGGTAGACTTCGGTAAGGCTACGGAGTGTCCTTTTTCGCATATTATTTGATGCGAAAGTCTCGAAGACTGTTAATACCGTATTGGTGTCTTTGGGGTGGCTTTCTGTGGTCTCCGGAATTAGGAGATTTTCGCCAATTTTGGCCACCTACCGGAGTATCCAACATGCTCTGAGGCTGTGAGTTGGTGTGGCGTCCTATGTACTGTGAATTTTACAGGGTCCATTAAGCCATCCTTCCGGTACGGTTCCATGCCCTGTAGAGGGTTTTTGCTTTTTAGTGCTTGACCCGGGTGACTGGTGATGATGCACCCTTTTATTTCGGACTGGGTTTGTATTCAGGGCCAGATTGTCCCAAAATTTTATTTCGGTTTTCCAGGCGCTTTCCATCGCACAGTACTTTCGTACAATGGATGCCAAGTCAGCGAAGCATGTAATATCACGGCAACTTATGGCGTTGAGTATTCCCTTGTCCATGCAATTATTGCAGAAGATTGAGATTGCGTCCTCCTCGCGGCAGTCCCTTCGCTTGTTCTTAACTAGGAGGAATCTGGCCCAGTAATGATGTACCGTTTCATCGGGTTCTTGCCTGATTTTGGATAGATCGCTTATGTTGGGGTGGGTGGGTGGAATTAAATCCGAAGCCTCACCCCATCTAAGGCTGAGAGGCCGAGGGATTTCCGAACTCGAAAATTTGGATTCCTGGATGTTGTCTAATGAATCCAGCCCGTCGCCTGACTCTAAGTTCAGGTCTTGAGTGATATCCTCCCCTCCGCGGGTATCCGGCTTGGAGGGATCGAGAATCCGGACGTAGCGAGTCCTTAAGATAGATGAAGGGTCGCCGCACTGTCCCTCTACCACGGCAACATGATGGGTGACTTGGGGAGAGTTAATCTCTCTCAGAACGGTTTTAGGCCCAATCTGGTCATAATCCGTAGCGACTCCCAGGGCGGTGAAGCGATCCAAGAGCTCGTTTATGGAGGAAAGCTCCATTGGATCTAACTGCTCGGCGAGTTCCGAGCTGACATGAAGATTGTTTTCGATGGCTCGAGAGGTCATCATCGGCGCAGAAGCCGAACAGGCGGTCATAAGAAAACCACCTAGCCGGAGGGTTTGGCCGACAGCCAAAGCTCCCTTAGCAACGGTGCTGTCTTTAAAGACGGGGCGAGGCATCCTTCTTGATGGCAAGGACACAGAGGAACTCTCAATGAAAGCACCAATGTCGGTGTCAAAATCGGCGGATCTCGGGTAGGGGGTCCCGAACTATGCGTCTAGGCCGGATGGTAACAGGAGGCAAGGGACACGAAGTTTTACCCAGGTTCGGACCCTCTCGATGGAGGTAAAACCCTACGTCCTGCTTGATTAATATTGATGATATGGGTAGTACAAGAGTAGATCTACCACGAGATCGAGGAGGCTAAACCCTAGAAGCTAGCCTATGGTATGATTGTTGATGTGTACGTTGTCCTACGGACTAAAACCCTCCGGTTTATATAGACATCGGAGAGGGTTAGGGTTACACAAAGTCGGTTACAATGGTAGGAGATCTTCATATCCGCATCGCCAAGCTTGCCTTCCACGCCAAGGAAAGTCCCTTCCGGACACGGGACGGAGTCTTCAATCTTGTATCTTCATAGTCCAGGAGTCCGACTGAAGGTATAGTCCGGCTATTCGAACACCCCCTAATCCAGGACTCCCTCAGCGTCCAATCGGATTCGATCGGCAGAGGCGCGAATAGTTCGGAGTCCGGGGAGGAGTCCGGCTCCTTGGAATCATGAGTCTCGCGGAGTGCGGGGCTGGTGTTCGGCTTGATCACCGCTAGGATCGCAGCCCCCGAGGCGGCGTTCAACCACCCATCCTCGATCGGCGCGGTTGGCTCCGAATTAGGGGTCGAAGCCGATGCGGGTGCGGCCTTCAAGGCACTATTAGGCGGCAGAGCTAGATCATGCTCGCCGTGGCAGTGCGGCGCGCTCGGCAGTGGCTCGAATCCGTCAAAGATCAAGTCCCCGCGGATGTCAGCCGTGTAGTTTAAACATCCAAATCAGACCTGATGGCCAAGGGCATAGCTTTCGATCTGCTCCAGATGGCCAAGTGAATTGGCCCACCGTGCAAAGCCGCCGAAGACAGAGATCTGTCCAGGGAGACAAGTTTCACCCTGGACCGCATCACTATCGATGATCGTGGGAGCCATCAAGCCTGACGGCGATGACACAGAGGAACTCTCAATGAAAGCACCAATGTCGGTGTCAAAACCGGCGGATCTTGGGTAGGGGGTCCCAAACTGTGCGTCTAGGCCGGATGGTAATAGGAGGCAAGCGACACGAAGTTTTACCCAGGTTCGGGCCCTCTCGATGGAGGTAAAACCCTACGTCATGCTTGATTAATATTGATGATATGGGTAGTACAAGAGTAGATCTACCAGGAGATCGGAGAGGCTAAACCCTAGAAGCTAGCCTATGGTATGATTGTTGTTGTGTATGTTGTCCTACGGACTAAAACCCTCTTGTTTATATAGATACCGGATAGGGTTAGGGTTACATAGAGTCGGTTACAATGGTAGGAGATCTGCATATCCGTATCGCCAAGTTTGCCTTCCACGCCAAGGAAAGTCCCTCCCGAACACGGGACGAAGTCTTCAATCTTGTATCTTCATAGTCCAGGAGTCCGACTGAAGGTATAGACCGGCCATCCGGACACCCCCTAATCTAGGACTCCCTCACCCGCCATCGCTGCTGTTGCTTGCCGCCCGCACGTGCCCCGCTGCCTACGGCCACCATCATCGCCGCGCCGCTGCTTCCTTACTCCGCTCACCACTCCTGCATGCCGCCTTGGCCGTGCCCTCACGCTGGCTGTGGTCGCCGAAGCCCCACCACTGCCGTGGTGCCTCTCCTATTGCATGCTGCTTGCCGCGGCTCGCCCGCCTGCTGCCGCTGGCCGCTTCTGCTTGCTGCGTCCACGCGCCCGCAGCGCTTGCCCGCACAACCGTTCGTCGCTCCTGTCCGCTAGCCGTGTGCTGTGGCTGCCGACCTGCCCGCACGTGCCCGGGTCCAAGCGACCCGGCGCCCGTGCCTGGAACCGCTGACCACTGACCGGCACCCGCTATGGCCCTCTGGGCCACTGACGAGGGGCCCCGCGCCCTTGAAACAAGAACGATAAAAAAAGAATTAAAAAATAAATAGTAATAATAAAAATAATTAACTAGTTAATTAATTAAATAAATAATTAACTTAATTAATTTTGTTTAAATTAACTAATTAAGTTTAATTAACCTAATAACTAGTTAACCTAATTAACTACTGATAATTAGTTAATCAGTCAATGACAGTGGGGCCCACCCCTAATTAATCCTGATTAAGTTAATTAAAAATGATTAATTAAAATGTGTCACCAACAGGTGGGACCCACCTGTCAGGTTGACCGGGTCAACAGTCAACTGCTGATGTCATGCTGACATCATGCTGACGTCAGCGTGCACTGTTCTGGATAATGTTGAATTTAAATAATTAAATAATTCCTAAAACTGATTTAAATCTTTTAAAATTAATATAAAATAAACCGTAGCTCGGATGGAAAAACTTTGTACATGAAAGTTGCTCAGAACAACGAGACGAATCCGGATACGCAACCCATTCATCCGACACGCATCCCTAGCATAGCGAACACGCAACTTTCCCCCTCTGATTCATCTGTCCGAAAAAGCGAAACATCACGGATATTTTCCCGGATGTTTCCCCCCTTCACCAGTATCACCTCATACTTTGTTAGGTCACCCCTAACACCACGCATTGCCATGTTATGCTTTGTGTTGCTTTGTTTGCTCTGTTATTTATTGTGTCCCCCTCCGTTACTTCTTTCCGGTAGACCCCGAGACTGCTGCCGGTACCCCCGATCGACTACGGTGTTGACGACCCCTCCTTGCCAGAGCAACCAGGCAAGCCCCCCCTTGATCACCAGACATCGCCTACTCTTCTCTATACTACTTGCATTAGAGTAGTGTAGCATGTTACTGCTTTCCGTTAATCCTATTCTGATGCATAGCCTGTCATTGCAGCTACAACTGTTGATACCTTACCTGCAATCCTAAATGCTTAGTATAGGATGCTAGATTATCATCAGTGACCCTACACTCTTGTCCGTCTGCCATGCTATACTACTGGGTCGTGATCACTTCGGGAGGTGATCACGGGCATATACTATATACTTTACGCTGTTACATTACCGGTGATACTGTTTGGAGTTGGGGGCTGAAGGGGCAGGTGGCTCCATCCATGACAGTGGTGGGCCTGAGTTCCCGACGGCCCCCGACTATTACTTTGAGGCGGAGCGACAGGGCAGGTTGAGACCACCTAGGAGAGAGGTGGACCTGGCCCTGGTCGGTGTTCGCAGTTACTTCAAAATAACACGCTTAACGAGATCTGGGTATTTGATCTGAGTCTGGCTACTGGCCTATACGCACTAACCGTCTACGCGGGGACAGTTATGGGCACTCGATGTCGTGGTATCAGCCGAAGCCTTCGTGACGTCAGCGACTGAGCGGTGTGCGCCAGATTGGACTGGAACGCCTGCTAGGCTAGGTCTGCTTCCGGCCGCGTTCGCAACATGCAGGTGTGCAAAGGGCGATGGGCCCAGACCCCTGCGCCATAGGATTTAGACCGGCGTGCTAACCTCTCTGTTGTGCCTAGGTAGGGCTGCAACATGTTGATCTTCCGAGGCCAGGCATGACCCATAAAAGTGTGTCTGTCCAAATGTGATCGAGCGTGTTGGGTTATGTGGTGCACCCCTGTAGGGAAGTTAATCTATTCGAATAGCCGTGATCTTCGGTAACAGAACGACTTGGAGTTGTACCTTGACCTTATGACAACTAGAACTGGATACTTAATAAAACACACCCTTCCAAGTGCCAGATACAACTCGGTGGTTGCTCTCTAATAGGGCGACGAGGAGAGGATCGCCGGGTAGGATTATGCTATGCGATGCTACTTGGAGGACTTCAGTCTACTCTCTTCTACATGCTGCAAGACGGAGGCTGCCAGAAGCGTAGTCTTCGATAGGACTAGCTTTCCCCCTCTTATTCTGGCATTCTGCAGTTCAGTCCACCGATATGGACCTTTACACATATACCCATGCATATGTAGTGTAGCTCCTTGCTTGCGAGTACTTTGGATGAGTACTCACGGTTGCTTTCTCCCCCTTTTCCCCCCTTTTCTTTCTTTCTGGTTGTCGCAACCAAATGCTGGAGTCCAGGATCCAGACGCCACCGTTGACGATGACTCCTACTACACCGGAGGTGCCTACTACTACGTGCAGCCCGCTGACGACGACCAGGAGTAGTTAGGAGGATCCCAGGCAGGAGGCCTGCGCCTCTTTCGATCTGTATCCCAGTTTGTGCTAGCCTTCTTAAGGCAAACTTGTTTAACTTATATTTGTACTCAGATATTGTTGCTTCCACTGACTCGTCTATGATCGAGTTCTTATATTCTAGCCTTCGAGGCCTCTGGTTTGTAATATGATGCTTGTATGAATTATTTTATTTGTAGAGTTGTGTTGTGATATCTTCCGTGAGTCCCTGATCTTAATCATACACGTTTGCGTGTATGATTAGTGTACGATTGAATCGGGGGCGTCACAAGTTGGTATCAGAGCCGACTGCCTGTAGAATCCCCCTTCCACACTCCTTGGCCGAAGTTGAGTCTAGTCGATGAAAATTGTTTTACTAACTTGGTTGTGCGGCCCCTGGGCCCACGTCGCCATCGAGTGTTATTAGGATCTTTTATTCCTCGATCTATACTCTGGGACTCTGATCTCTGTTCTATTTGGGTTAAATGATTTTGCTAAAATCTAACTCTAGGTTCTCGTTAACACTTCCTGCCGGAGAACCCTTTCATTATGGATGATCGACTGCTTCAACAGAAGATTCTGACAATACTCTCCGATATTTTCTCGAGACCTTGTGCCTGTTGCTTTTGCAATTCCCTACCACCAAAAAATCCCTATGGATAAATACTTACACCTATCGTTCTTACTTTTATTCCCAGTTGGTCTTGTTATTACAAGATACCCCGAAATACTCGTCATTGTTTCGATAATCCTTTGAGCTTACTGCCTTGCTGTTCTTTGTCACCTGAATACCCCTACGGATAATTTTCGCACTTATCGAGTATCCGCTCATCCCCCAGTTGTTCATGTGTTTCACAATGGTCATCGAAATACTATTCGATCCTCCAAAAATCCTTACTAGCTTATTGCTCTGCAATACTTGTCTCCTTGCATGATGGATGCTTTCCATATGTCTGGCAATATTCGTTAGTATCCTTAGGCACCGTCATTTTGATCCCTTTGATTCAACATGAGTGCGAATGCATGCAATCATCAGTTGATCCTTTTAAATTATCTTTCCGGCTCAGATGTCATTTTAAACATGAGCTGGTTCTCAACAAATCCAATTGCCATCGATTGTACCCCTAAGGCTATTCAACTTATCCATCCCTAATCAGAACATTGCTTCTGATCCCTTGATTTGAAAATCATAATTCCTTTGAATTTGAGCTCTGGATTAGTCAGTTGTTTCCATAATCCAATGCCTTTGCATTGTTACTTCCTCTGGTTGTGTGTCGATGCTCACGTCAGCTCCGTTATGGACCGGCAGATCCTTTAATGGATTTATGCGACAACGTCCTTCATATTCAATAACCGTGTGAGCCTTCCCTCAGATACATAATGCCTTTGGTAAATTGTATCATCTACTTTCTCAACCTTGCTCTACTTTCGAGCTTGTGATATTTACTCTTGAAACTTGTGGTATATGTTTCTAAGAAGCCCCTATGGGTTGAACATATGCCTTCTCTAAACTGTGTGAACTCGAAAGTTTTCACGAGTCATACACTTCTGGTATTTTGCCAGATAAAATTTCAACACTACAACTTCTTCGAAAGTGAGAAGTGAATGAAAGGTTAGGCATTGGAGAAGTGGGAGTCGACCTTGAACTTTGTGTTCATGCCCATGGACACGATGTAGATCTTATCATTAAAGCTTCTCTTAAATTAAATTATTCCTTTGGTATAAGTTCATATTATATCCGGGATCTAGCCTTTTGCAATCATGGTTCCGACCATGTTCTCCTTTAAATACCATTTCACGTGCAAGTTTAAGCGCTTGTCTTCTGTAGAGCAATACCCCAGTCCAACCTCTACTTTGATCTGTCATCGAGTATTACTCCCTCTGGTATCTCAAGATTATCATGGAACTGCATAACTTCTTATGAGTTCTTCTTCAAGTATTATTTGACTTCCGATGCACCATCATTTGACTTGATGTCATCGCCGACCGATTACATCTTCATGAAATCTCTCGACAAATGTGTCATGGTCATCAGCAACATCCCGAGCTCTTCCAAGATATATATCGAATTCTTGATGAGAAATACCATCCTCGCCCCTCAATGGTTTGTGTTATCACCGACCACTTTAATGCCTTCCGTTCAACACAAACTTATTCGTGCTTTGTGTTATACCTTGAGATCCTTGCTATCCAGTATTTGTTCTTCTTTACCTTGGAATGTTACCACCTTTTATGTCAAGAATGTCGTGGTAATTTTACCACCTCTTGAGAATTCTTGATATAGTAATATCTCTCGCCTTTTGCGTTCATTTCTTGGTCTCCATGTTGTTTCTAACCGGAATGCCGACAAATGGTCTGTGATGTGTAAATTCTAAACTTCTAGCAACCCTATTGCTTTAAAGTTATTGGTCTACAGTTTCATTCTAAGTCTATTGCTTATTGAATCATCATTCCAACATTGATCGTGCTACCTAGTCCAGATTCCTGGGTGCACCCTTCTATCATTGTTCAGTTGTGTATGTTTCCCTTGAGCATACATCATTATATCATTTGATCCGACAAATGATATTTCCTTGTTCACATAATTGTGGAAATCAATCCTTTGGAAATCTCAATGATTTGTTGCTGAGCCTATCAGCCACCTCCTCATCCTCTCCTTGGTTTATTGATGAACTCTTGTTTCAAAACCCACTTCCATTGTTCATTTCCTGAGAATCTTACGATGTCTTCTCGTCAATTTGTGTTGCACCTTTTCTTCTCAGACATCCTGAGTCTGATGTATCCTGACACCAATCAGATCTGAATCTCAGTCAAATATGATGGTTGGAACATATTTCCAAGAGTTATCACATTGGTCTTTATGTGACCCGGTAAGGTGATGTCGTGCCTAGCACACCTGATCGGAGGCCCTATTGTTATAGATTCCTTTTCAACAAGGTTAGCCATTCTTCCATGAGGAAGTTGTAAGACTTATTCTATGAGTTAATCCTGATGGATCCTTTGTGTATCCAAAGTCCGACCTTGCTCGAAGACCATGTCAATGCTATCTTGAAGCATGTATGTGGTACTCCGATTTTCAACAATAACATTTGAAGCCCAATGCTAAATGTTTCTTGCTCAATTATTCAAACATCATTGATTGGGTAATGTCATGAACTTCCTCTCTCGTTACCCAAATGGTTTTCTATGTTATATCCTGTCATGGATATCATGCTCTGCTTGTCCTTGTGAAGGATATACCCCTGAAAAATGTGTTTAAACACATTTTCCTCTCCATCGTTCTGTTTATCTGATGATCACCTTTTTCTTTCCATTGTTATGTTTAACCTTTCTGGTGATCTATATGATCTAAGCAGCAATATTCTCCTGCTTATGTAAACACCTCGATGTACAACTCTATTAGTAAGACCCTGTTACTATTGATTGATGACATTCTGGTAACCACCGATGGACGAGAACTTTGCCTATTGGTCCGCCTCGTCCTAACGAGCAGGAAAGTGGTTCTCTTCGTCCCTCGCCCTTGGTACCGAGGTTGTTGCCGACATAACTAACATGATCGTGCAAGACGTCACCGCCCTTCCTACTTTTAACCCACATGGTGGGCCCATAACCCATAGTTCCACAGGATCGAAACCTGAATCTCCTGTACATCCCTGCTTCAAAGTTATCCCTTATGCTTGGCTTCGTAGGTAATTCGCGAGCCACCTTCCTACTGCTCTATTCTGGTATCAGACGCAATGCTTACTCTCGCCGCTCTGAACCCCTTTCTCACTCTGGTTCAGCCTTTGAGCAGCTATCTATCCGCTTGGACCCTCTCATTGTACCTTCGTATCGTACTCTCGATGTATTTTATATTTTCAACTCGAGAGATAATCTTATGCTCATTCATGGTTAACCCCAGATTGATTCCCTCGTAAGCTTGTTGTCGTAGCCGAGCTGCCCCTTAGCTATTCGTAAGTATGTTGGAGTTCCCGAAGAGAAGGATGATGACTTCCTCATGATGACCTGAAGCAGAGGAATGAAGGCATCGATGTAATGGATCGACCTCTTCGAGAAGAGCAACTAAGACCGAGAAGACTTGATAGAATTTCGTAGCCACATCTTTCCCTTACTCCCCTCTTAAATCTCGGGACGAGATTTCTTGTAGTGGAGGAGAATTGTGACGCCCGGATAATTAAGCTATAGTGAACCTCTGTTAATGATGCCACATCACCTTGGTTACTATCATTAATCTCCTGGTGATTCGATCCATTCGAATTCAAAATTCAAAATCAAGTCAAACGGCAAAAAATTTCAAGCAATAAAACTAAAATGTTCTATTTGTGAAAAATAATCCCTAGCTAATAATGGTGGAGAAACCACACTTTTAAGAAATGGTTAAGTACTCTAAAATGAATGAAACGGTAGCAAAACCATTGTTTAATTGCTTTTAAAATAGTAAACAATTTCAAACTATTTTATTTTAGGTGCCAAGTTAATTCTGGTAGTGGCATAGTTATTAATGTTGTTTTAGATACAACTTTTGTATTTTATAAAACTAGAACTTAATAGAACGGAAAAGCAATAAGAGAAGAAAAGTAAAAGAAAAAGAAAAACAAAATAAATAAATTAAAAAAACCCTCCTGGCCAATTGGGCCAGACGACCCAACCGGCCAGCCCACTAATCTAGCCGGCCCGGCCCCACTCCCCCATGACCCCCCTCCACTCCCAACCCTACCCACCGACGCCCCACTCCCCCACGTCGCTCGTTCCCCTCGCCTCTTGTTATCCAGATCGGGATCATCCTGATCTCGCTGCCTGACGTCGCCCGGTGCCGCCCCGCCGTTCGTCGGACCTTCCCGTCGGGCTGTCCGACCCCGACTCTCGCTCGCCGGCTCCGTCACCCGCCACCTCGCGCTCCCATCCCCCTCTCCTTCGACGGATCTGCTCGCGCCCGAGGACGCCTTCCCCATCGCCGAGCATGCCGCCGTCAATCCCTCCCCGAGCACGCTGTTGCACATCTACAGGGCCTGGTGAGCGCGCCCTCGATCCCAGTTTCGCCCCCCGTCTCTATGTCGTTCGCCGCACCACGCCCGTCGTTGCACGTCTACAGCCACCTGCTTGTGCCACGTTCGTCGTGTCTGCCGCTCGACGCCACATTCCCGCGCCCGAGGCCGTCGTGGCCGTGCTTCGCCCGCGCCTGTGCTTGTCCCTTTGCTCGTCTCCCGCCATCGCTGTTGTTGCTTGCCGCCCGCACGCGCCCCGCCGCCTCCGGCCACCATCATCGTCGCGCCGCTGCTTCCTTACTCCGCTCACCACTCCTGCACGCCGCCCCGGCCATGCCCTCATGCTGGTTGTGGTCGCCAGAGCCCACCACTGCCGTGGCGCCTCTCCTGTTGCATGCTGCTTGCCGCGGCTCGCCCGCCTGCTGCCGCTGGCCGCTTCTGCTTGCTGCGTCCACGCGCCCGCATCGCTTGCCCGCACAACCGCCGCCCTCCCGTTAGTTGCTTCGGTCCGCTGGCCGTGTGTCGTGGTTGCCGACCTGCCCGCGCGTGCCCGGGTCCAAGCGACCCCGCGCGCGTGCCAGGAACCGCTGACCGGCACCCGCTATGGCCCTCTGGGCCACTGACTAGGGGCCCCGCGCCCCTGAAACGAGAACGATAGAAAAAGAAATAAAAAATAAATAGTAATAATAAAAATAATTAAGTAATTAATTAATTGACTAATTAATTAACTTAGTTAATTTTGTTTAAATTAACTAATTAAGTTTAGTTAACCTAATAACTAGTTAACCTAATTAACTACTGATAATTAGTTAATCAGTCAATGACAGTGGGGCCCACCCCTAATTAATCATGATTAAGTTAATTAAAAATGATTAATTAAAATGTGTCACCGACAGGTGAGACCCACCTGTCAGGTTGACCGGGTCAACGGTCAACTGCTGATGTCATGCTGACATCATGCTGATGTCAAAGTGCATTGTTCTGGATAATGTTGAATTTAAATAATTAAATAAATCCTAAAAATGATTTAAATCTTCTAAAATTAATATAAAATAAACCGTAGCTCAGATGGAAAAACTTTGTACATGAAAGTTGCTCGGAACGACGAGACGAATTCGGATATGCAGCCCATTCGTCCGCCACGCATCCCTAGCATAGCGAACACGCAACTTTCCCCCTTCGATTCATCTGTCCGAAAAAGCGAAACATCACGGATATTTTCCCGGATGTTTCCCCCCTTCACCGGTATCACCTCATACTTCGTTAGGTCACCCCTAACACCGCACATTGCCATGTTATGCTTTGTGTTTCTTTATTTGCTCTGTTATTTATTGTGTCCCCCCTCCGTTACTTCTTTCCGGTAGACCCCGAGACCGCTGCCGGTACCCCCGATCGACTATGGTGTTGACGACCCCTCCTTGCCAGAGCAACCAGACAAGCCCCCCTGATCACCAGATATCGCCTACTCTTCTCTATACTACTTGCATTAGAGTAGTGTAGCATGTTACTGCTTTCCGTTAATCCTATTCTGATGCATAGCCTGTCATTGCTGCTACAACTGTTGATACCTTACCTGCAATCCTAAATGCTTAGTATAGGATGCTAGATTATCATCAGTGGCCCTACACTCTTGTCCGTCTTCCATGCTATACTATTGGGCCGTGATCACTTCGGGAGGTGATCACGGGCATATACTATATACTTTACACTCTTACATTACCGGTGATACTGTTTGGAGTTGGGGGCTAAAGGGGTAGGTGGCTCCATCCAGGTAGTGGTGGGCCTGAGTTCCCGACGGCCCCCGACTGTTACTTTGAGGCGGAGCGACAGGGCAGGTTGAGACCACCTAGGAGAGAGGTGGGCCTGTCCCTGGTCGGCGTTCACGGTTACTTCAAAATAACACGTTTAACGAGATCTGGGTATTTGATCTGAGTCTGGCTACTGGCCTATACGCACTAAGCATCTACGCGGGGACAGTTATGGGCACTCGACGTCATGGTATCAGCCGAAGCCTTCATGACGTCAGTGACTGAGCGGTGCACGCCGGATTGGACTGGAACGCCTGCTAGGCTAGGTCTGCTTCCGGCCGCGTTCGCAACGTGCAGGTGTGCAAAGGGCGATGGGCCCAGACCCCTGCGCCATAGGATTTAGACCGGCGTGCTGACCTCTCTGTTGTGCCTAGGTAGGGCTGCGACGTGTTGATCTTCCGAGGATGGGCATGAACCAGAAAAGTGTGTCCGGTCAAATGGGATCGAGTGTGTTGGGTTATGTGGTGCACCCCTGCAGGGAAGTTAATCTATTCGAATAGCCGTGATCTTCGGTAACAGGACGACTTGGAGTTGTACCTTGACCTTATGACAACTAGAACCGGATACTTAATAAAACACACCCTTCCAAGTGCCAGATACAACTCGGTGGTCGCTCTCTAACAGGGCGACGAGAAGAGGATCGCCGGGTAGGATTATGCTATGCGATGCTACTTGGAGGACTTCAGTCTACTCTCTTCTACATGCTGCAAGACAGAGGCTGCCAGAAGCGTAGCCTTCGATAGGACTAGCTTTCCCCTCTTATTCTGGCATTCTGCAGTTCAATCCACCGATATGGCCCTTTACACATATACCCATGCATATGTAGTGTAGCTCCTTGCTTGCGAGTACTTTGGATGAGTACTCACGGTTGCTTTCTCCCCCCTTTTCCCCCTTTTCTTTCTTTCTGGTTGTCGCAACCAGATGCTGGAGTCCAGGATCCAAACGCCACCGTTGACGACGACTCCTACTACATCGGAGGTGCCTACTACTACGTGCAGCCCGCTGACGACGACCAGGAGTAGTTAGGAGGATCCCAGGCAGGAGGCATGCGCCTCTTTCGATCTGTATCCCAGTTTGTGCTAGCCTTCTTAAGGTAAAATTGTTTAACTTATGTCTGTACTCAGATATTGTTGCTTCCGCCGACTCGTCTATGATCGAGTTCTTATATTGGAGCCTTCGAGGCCTCTGGCTTGTAATATGATGCTTGTATGAATTATTTTATTTGTAGAGTTGTGTTGTGATATCTTCCCGTGAGTCCCTGATCTTGATCGTACACGTTTGCGTGTATGATTAGTGTACGATTGAATCGGGGGCATCACAGGGGCGGAGGGTTGTCTGGTCATGCAGATGTGTGTGTGCGTGTGTGTGTGTTTGTGTGTGCGTGTGTGTGTGTATGTGTTGGGGATGGAAGGGAAGGGTGGCAAGGTGGTTAGGGTTGGGTAAGCTCTAAGGAAGGAGGAAGAACTGTCACGTATGAGGAGGAATAATATGCTTTGCGGTGTGTGTGTGTGGGGGGGGGGGGGTTAACAGGTGGCGGTGCACTACTTACTATTTGATTTTGATTGGACGATTGTGAGATGAAGTTACTACCACTCATTTTTTCAGGTCCCGCACCTTCTTTTTCAAGGGCTCATCTAAAAGGAAACTCAAAGATAAGGTGCTTAACTTGAAGCAATTTGAGAATGAGTGGCCGACCCTATAAGTTGATCCCTAGTGCGCACAGGTGAGAACAAAGTGCACATAAAAGACTAGTGTTGGTCTATGGAGTCAGTCTCGATCCTAGACGCAATGACCAGGAACCGATGAATTTAATCTAGGCGTTGCTAAATGGCCTTATTGTTTCCACCTCGACTTACATAAAGACTAGAAATGAACTAATTCTGATGAATTATTTCCTCGCCCAAAAGTGCTCTTGCGAAATCCTATCTTAAATGAACTCTAGCTTAAGAAATTTTTTGAAAAAAATACCATGTATTTGTTGGGGAATGTTGCATGGAAAAAAATTCTACGCACACGCAATGATCTATCCATGGTGATGCATAGCAACGAGGGGAAGAGTGTGTCTACGTACCCTCGTAGACCGTAAGCGGAAGCGTTTCACAACACGGTTGATGTAGTCGAACTTTCTTCGTGCTCCACCGATCGAGAACCGAACGTACGGCACCGAGTTCTGCACACGTTCAGCTCGGTGACGTCCCTCACCTTCTTGATCCAGCAAGATGTCGAGGTAGTAGATGAGTTCCGTCAGCACAATGGCGTGGTGACGGTGATGGTGAAGTGATCCTCGCTGGGCTTTGCCTAAGCACCGCGAAAAATATGACCGGGGTGTAAACTGTGGAGGGCGGGCACCGCACACGGCTAGGCAATTGTTTGGTCTGTGCTAGGTGCCCCCTCCTCATATATATTGGTGGGAGGGAGGGAGGAGCAGCCATAGGAGGCACCCAAGTAGGAGGAATCCTACTTGGAGTCCCTCCCAAGCCGCGCGTGCCCCCTGCCATATATAACCGAGGGGAAAGGAAAGAGGGGGGAGAGAAGGAAGTAGGAATCCTAATCCACACTTTCCTTGCTCTCCCCTATTTCCTTCTCCTCCTCATAGGGCTGGCCTCTATAGGAGCGCACCAAGGCTGGTGTGTTCCCTCACTTGGCCCATAAGGCCCATATCTTTGTCGGGGTGCCCGAAACTCCTTTCCTGTGACCCGATAAGTACCCGGTACCCTCCGGAATACTTCTGGTGACCGAATACCATCATCCTATATATATTAATCTTTATCTCTCAACCATTTCGAGACTCCTCATCATGTCCGTGATCTCATCCGGGACTCCGAACAACATTTGGTCACCAAATCACATAACTCATATAATACTATATCATGAACGAATGTTAAGTGTGCGGACCCTACGAGTTCGAGAACTATGTAGACATGACCGAGACACCTCTTCGGTCAATAACCAATAGCGGAACCTGGGTGCTCATATTGGCTCCTACATATTCTACAAACATCTTTATCAGTCGAACCGTTATGACAACATACGTAATTCCCTTTGTCCACGGTATGTTACTAGCCTGAGATTCGATCGTCGGTATGTTCACACCTAGTTCAATCCCATTACTGGCAAGTCTCTTTACTTGTTCCATAATACATCACCTCGTGACTAACTCCTTAGTTGTTTTCTTGCAAGCTTATGATGTGTATTACTAAGAGGGCCCAGAGATACCTCTCCGATACTCGGAGTGACAAATCCTAATCTCGATCTATGCCAACTCAACAAACACCTTCGGAGATACCTGTAGAGAATCTTTATGATCACCCAGTTACGTTGTGACGTTTTATAGCACATAAGGCATTCCTCCGGTATCCGGGAGTTGCATATCTCATAGTCGAAGGAATATGTATTTGACATGAAGAAAGAAATAGCAATAAAACTGAATGATCATTATGCTAAGCTAACGGATAGGTCTTGTCCATCACATCATTCTCCTAATGATGTGATCGCGTTATCAAATGACAACTCATGTCCATGGTTAGGAAACCTAAACCATCTTTGATCAATGAGCTAATCTAGTAGAGGCTCACTAGGGACACGATGTTTGTTTATGTATTCACACATGTATTTAGGTTTCCGATCAATACAATTCTAGCATGAATAATAAACCTTTATCATGAATAAGGAAATATAAAACAACAACTTTATTATTGCCTCTAGGGCATATTTCCTTCAGTCTCCCACTTACACTAGACTCAATAATCTAGTTCACATCGCCATGTGATTAACACCAATAGTTCACATCACCATGTGAAAAACACCCAACGGGTTTACTAGAGTCAATAATCTAGTTCATATCACCATGTGATTAACATCCAAAGTGTACTAAGGTGTGATCATGTTTTGCTTGTGAGAGAGTTTTAGTCAACGGGTTTGCCACATTCACAGCCGTATGTATTTTGCAAATTTCTATGTCTATAATGCTTTGCATGGAGCTACTCTAGCTAATTGCTCCCACTTTCAATATGTATCTAGATTGAGACTTAAAGTCATCTGGATCCGTGTCAAAGCTTGCATCGACGTAACCCTTTACGACAAACTCTTTATCACCTCCATAACCGAGAAACTTTTCCTTAGTCCTCTTAGTTACCTAAGGATAATTTTGACTGTTGTCCAGTGATCCACTCCTCGATCACTATTGTATCCCCTTGCCAAACTCATGGCAAGGCACACAATAGGTCTGGTACACAGCATAGCATACATGATAGAACCAACGGCTGAGGCATAGGGAATGACTTTCATTTTCTCTCTATCTTCTGCAGTGGTCGGGCGTTGAGTCTGACTCAACTTCACGCCTTGTAACACAGGTAAGAACCCTTTCTTTGACTGATCCATTTTGAACTTCTTCAAAACTTTATCAAGGTATGTGCTTTGTGAGTCCTATTGAGCGTCTTGATCTATCTCTATAGATCTTGATGCCCAATATATAAGCAGCTTCACCGAGGTCTTTCATTGAAAAACTCTTATTAAAGTATCCTTTTATGCTATCCAGAAATTCTATACAATTTCCAATCAAAAATATGTCATCTTCATATAATATTAGAAATTCTACAGAGCTCCCACTCACTTTCTTGTAAATACAGGCTTCACCGAAAGTCTGTATAAAACCATATGCTTTGATCACCTCATCAAAGCGTATATTCCAACTCCGAGATGCTTGCACCAGTCCATAGATGGATCGCTGGAGCTTGCACACTTTGTTAGCACCTTTAGGATCGACAAAACCTTCTGGTTGCATCATATACAACTCTTCTTTAAGAAATCCATTAAGGAATGCAGTTTTGACGTCCATTTGCCAGATTTCATAATCATAAAATGCGGCAATTGCTAACATGATTCGGACGGAGTTAAGCATCACTACGGGTGAGAAAGTCTCATCGTAGTCAACTCCTTGAACTTGTAGAAAACCTTTTGCGACAAGTCGAGCTTTGTATACAGTTACATTACCATCAACATCAGTCTTCTTGAAGATCCATTTATTTTCTACGGATTGCCGATCATCGGGCAAGTCCACCAAAGACCACACTTTGTTCTCGTACATGGATCCTATCTCAGATTTCATGGCCTCAAACCATCTGGCGGATTCTGGGATCATCATAGCTCGTAGGTTCACGATGGTCTAGTAACATGACTTCCGGGACAGGATTACCATACCACTCTGGTGCGGAATGTGCATTGTTCGACCTACGAGGTCCAGTGGTAACTTGATTTGAAGTTTCATGATCATCATCATTAGATTCCTCTCTAGTTGGTGTAGGCATCATGGGAACATATTTCTCTGATGTGCTACTTTCCAATTCGAGAGAAGGTACAATTGCCTCATCAAGTTCTACTTTCCTCCCACTCACTTCTTTCGAGAGAAACTGCTTCTCTAGAAAGGTTCCATTCTTGGCAACAAAGATCTTGCCTTCGGATCTGTGGTAGAAGGTGTACCCAATTGTTTCCTTAGGGTATCCTATGAAGACGCACTTATCCGATTTGGGTTCGAGCCTATCAGGCTGAAGCCTTTTGACATAAGTGTTGCAACCCCAAACTTTAAGAAACAACAGCTTAGGTTTCTTGCCAAACCACAGTTCATACAGTGTCGTCTCAACGGATTTAGATGGTTCCCTATTTAACGTGAATGGAGCTATCTCTAATGCATAACTCCAAAATGATAGTGGTAAATCGATAAGAGACATCATAGAATGCACCATATCTAATAAAGTACGGTTATGACGTTCGGACACACCATTACGCTGTGGTGTTCCAGGTGGCGCGAGTTGTGAAACTATTCCACATTGTTTCAATTGAAGGCTAAACTCGTAACTCAAATATTCGCCTCCGTGATTAGATCGTAGAAACTTTATTTTCTTGTTACGATGATTCTCCACTTCACTCTGAAATTCTTTGAACTTTTCATATGTTTCAAACTTGTGTTTTATTAACTAGATATACCCATATCTGCTCAAATCATCTGTGAAGGTGAGAAGATAACGACACCCGTCGTGTGCTTCAATACTTATCGAACTGCATACATCAGTATGTATTATTCCCAATAAGTCATTAGCTCGCTCCATTGATCCGGAGAATGGAGTTATAGTCATCTTGCCCATGAGGCATGGTTCGCAAGCATCAAATGATTCATAATCAAGTGATTCCAAAACCCATCAGGAGTTTCTTCATGAGCTTTACACCACTATGACCTAAACGGCAGTGCCACAAGTATGTTGCATGATCATTATCAACTTTGCATCTTTTGGCATAAATATTATGAATATGTGCATCACTACGATTGAGATTCAATAAACCATTTACATTGGGTGTATGACCATAGAAGGTTTTATTCATGTAAACAGAACAACACTTATTCTCTGACTTAAATGAATAACCATGTCGCAATAAACATGATCTAATCTTGTTCATGCTCAATGCAAACACCAATTAACATTTATTTAGGTCCAACACTAATCCCAAAGGTAGAGGGAGTATGCAATGGTGATCTTATCAACCTTGGAATCACTTCCAACACACATCGTCACCTCATCCTTTAACTGGTTTATGTTCATTTTGCAAATCCTGTTTCGAGTTACTAATCTTAGCAACTGAACTGGTATAAAATACCGAGGGGCTACTATGAACACTAGTAAAGTACACGTCAATAACATGTATATCAAATATACCTTTGTTCACTTTGCCATCCTTCTTATCCGCCAAGTATTTGGGGCATTTCTGCTTCCAGTGACCAGTCCCTTTGCAGTAGAAGCACTCAGTTTCAGGCTTTGGTCCAGCTTTGGGCTTCTTCTCGGGAGTGAAAACTTGCTTGCCATTCTTCTTGAAGTTCCCTTTCTTTCCCTTGACCTTTTTCTTGAAACTAGTGGTCTTGTTAACCATCAACACTTGTTGCTCTTTCTTGATTTCTACCTTCGCCGATTTCAACATCGCGAAGAGCTCGGGAATCATTTTCGTCATCCCTTGCATATTATAGTTCATCAGGAAGTTCTAGTAGCTTGGTGATAGTGTCCAGAGAACTCTGTCAATCACTATCTTATCTGGAAGATTAACTCCAACTTGATTCAAGAGATTGTAGTACCCAGACATTCTAAGTACATGCTCACTAGCTGAGCTATTCTCCTCCATCTTGTAGGCAAAATAGAGGTCTCACACCTCTCGACACGGGCTTGAGCCTGAAATATCAACTTAAGCTCTTGGAACATCTCATATGCTCTATGGCGTTCAAAACATTTTTGAAGTCCCAGTTCTAAGACATAAAGCATGGTGCACTAAACTATTAAGTAGTCATCATACCGAGCTTGCCAGACGCTCATAATGTTTGCATCTGCTCCTGCAATAGGTATGTCACCTAGCGGTACATCAAGGATATAATTCTTCTGTGCAGCAATGAGGATAATCCTCAGATCATGAACCCAGTCCGCATCATTGCTACTATCATCTTTCAACTTATTTTTCTCTAGGAACATATCAAAAATAAGGGAGCTATATCGTGAGCTATTGATCTACAACATAGATTTGCAAATACTATCAGGACAAAGTTCATGATAAATTAAGTTCAAATTAATCAAATTAGTAATGAACTCCCACTTTGATACATATCCAACGTATCTATAATTTATGAAGTATTCATGCTAAGTTTACAACAATTTATATGGTTTTGGTATGATTTGCATGGAACTAACCCTGACTGGCGTTGTTTTTAGCAGAACTACCGTGGTGTTGTTTTTTGTGCAGAAATGAAAGTTCTCCAAATGAGCTGAAACTTTTTGACTATTTTTTTGAAACAAAAGAGACCCCCGAAGCTTTGTGGGAGGGCGAGAAGAGCCACGAGGAGGGCACAACCCACCAGGGCGTGCCTGGTGGGCCTGGCTTGCCCCGGTGGGTTGTGCTCACCTCGAGGCCCATCTTAGCATGAAACCAACGCCAAAAAATCCTATAAATAGAGAAACCTTCAGAAATAACCCTAGATCAGAAGTTTTGCCGCCGCAGGCCTCTGTAGCCACAAAAAACCAATCTAGCCCCCGTTTGTTAATATAGTCTCCGGTGGCCATCTTCATCATCCCGGCGGCCACCACGATGAGGAGGGAGTAGTCCACCCTCGGGGCTGAGGGTTTGTACCAGTAGCTATGCGTTTAATCTCTCTCTCTCTAGTGTTCTTGAGATGTCACGATCTTGATGTATCGTGGGCTCTGTTAATATAGTCGGATCATATGGTGTTTTCCCCTCTCTATCTTGTTGTGATGAATTGACTTTTTCCCTTTGAGATTTCATTGTTATCGGATTGAATACTTTTATGGATTTGAGATCACTTGATATATTTCTTGCATATGAATACTCGTGGTGACAATGGGGTATCATATTGATTCACTTGATATGTGTTTTCGCACTCAACTCGCAGATTCCCGCGGTGACATTGGGGTAATCTATGCATAGGGGTTGATGCACGTTCTCGTCTTTTGTTTCTCCGGTAGAAATCTTGGGGCACGCTTTCAGGTTCTTTGTGTTGGATTGAGCATTATGAATCTGAAATTATTTGGTGTTATTTTAGTACGAACTCTTGGATAGATCGATCGGAAAGAATAGCTTCGAGGTGGTTTCGTACCCTACAACTTCTTATGTTCTCCGCTAGATAGAAACTTTGGAGTGATTCTTCGTTGCACTTTGAGGGATGGTTATATGATCCAATTATATTAGCACTATTGAGAGATTGCACTAGCAAAAGTACAGACCTTGGGCCTCATTTTCAAGCATTGCAATACCGTTTTTGTGCCCATTTACTATTTGCTACCTTGCTGTTTTTATTTATTCAGACTATACAAATATATTTCTACCATCCATATTACACTTTTATCACCATCTCTTCACCGAACAAGTGCACCTATACAATTTGCCATTGTATTAGGTGTGTTGGGGACACAAGAGATTTCTTGTATTTGGTTGCAACGTTGTTTGAGAGAGACCACCTTAATCCTACGCCTCCCACGGATTGATAAATCTTAGGTCATCCACTTGAGGGAAAATTGCTACTGTCCTACAAAACTCTACGCTTGGAGGCCCAACACGAGTCTACAAGAATATAGTTGTGTAGTAGACATCAAGCTCTTTTCTGGCGCCATTGTCGGGGAGGTTAGGTAAGCAGCACTCACACCCCGTCAACGAAGCTATTTTCTGGCGCCGTTGCCGGGGAGGTGAGTGCATGAAGGTATATCTTTAGATCTTGCAATCGAATCTTTTAGTTTCTTGTTTTATCACTAGTTTATTTATAAAAAGAAAACTACAAAAAATGGAATTGCGGTTGTCTCATATTATTCATCTCTATAATATCTTTCATGAAAATGATGGAAAGGAAAATTGTGCTCAATTGATAGAAGAAGAATTCAATAGAATGTTTGGTATAAATGATGAGCATTATTGCAATGTTGTTAGTAGAAATTCTTTGAATATCCATGATGTTAATGATATGCAAAGCCATAAGCTTGGGGATGCTATGTTTGATGAAGATGATATTTTTATTCCCCCAAGATTTGATGTGCAAATTTGTTATAATGATAGCGTGCCTCCTATTTATGATGATTATATTGATGAAAGTGGATTTGGAGAGGTCATGACTTTATTTAGTGATGAATCCACTATTTTGGAAGAGGACTCAATTGATTGTGATAACAAAGTTGCTATCTATGATGATTATGGTGATGACATATATGTTATACAGAATAATTATAAGCATGAAACTTGTCATGATGATTCTTATTTTCAATCCCATGATAGTTATTTTGTTGAGTTTGCTCCCACTACTATTCATGAGAATAAATTTGCTTATGTTGAGAGAAATAAAATTTATATGCTTGTAGATCATGAAAAGAATGTTTTATATGATAGTTATATTGTTGAATTCATTCATGATGCTACTGAAAATTACTATGAGGGAGGAACATATGCTTCTACATATTGCAATAATATCAAGTTTCCTCTCTTTGTGTTGAAAATCTTGAAGTTGCACTTGTTTTGCCTTCCTATGCTAGTTGATTGTTACTCCCATAAATTATTTGATCACAAAATCCCTATGTATAGGAAGTGGGTTAGGCTTAAATGTCCTTGCCATGTGTTTCATGATGCTCTTGTTATGTTTCAATTCTTTACTTTTATGCAAGCATCATTGAAACCATCATGCCTAGCTTAAAAGGCATTAAAGAAAAGCGCTTGTTGGGAGACAACCCAACATTTATGCCTACTGTTTTTGTGTGTTCACATGATTAGGCTAATGTAGTAATCATTTTTATTGCTTTTGTTTGAATAAAGTGCCAAGTAAGAGCTTTGGGATGGCTTACGGTGATAGTTGATTTGATCTTGCTGAAAAACTAAAACTTTTGTGCTCAGGAAAACAATTCTCATTTTTAACAGAAGCGTGATAAAATGCTGATTCTCGTTGCAAAAGATTAATAGACAAATTACCCAGGATTTCCTATTTTCAGATTTTTTGGAGTAGCAGAAGTATGGTTGGAATACAGATTACTACAGACTGGTCTGTTTTTGAAAGATTCTGTTTTCAATGCATAGTTTGCTTGTTTTCCAATTTCCATGGCTTATATTGCTCAATATAAATTGTGGAAATGATATGCTACAATTGGCATTGTGTGAGAACAATTATGAATCTCGTCTTTGATAGTACCAAAAGTGAAATGTTTTGCTCTTTATCATACTAACCTATCTCATAAAGTTCCGTTAAGTTTTGTGTGATTGAAATTTTCAAGTTTTGGGTGAGATGAGGAGAATAAAGAGTGACAAGACCCTAAGCTTGGGATGACCAAGGAACCCCAAGGTAATATTCACAGAAGATCTAAGCAACTAAGCTTGGTAATGCCCCGGAAGGCATCCCCTCTTTCGTCTTCAACATTATCGGTAACCTCACTTGGAGCTATGTATTCATTCGTCACATGATATGAGTTTTACTTGGAGCGTCATTTTATTTTGTTAGGATTTGCTTGTCGTTATTTAGAATAATGTTTTGAATCTTTTATTTCAATAAAAGGGGCACTGATAGCCTTTACTATGCTTATTTTACAAGTCTACCTGTTGCTGTTTGAAAACAGAAAGTTTACCGTTGTTGCAAAAATTCCCTAGAAAAGTCAGAATATGATAAAATGTTGAAACTTTTTGCAAAATAAGCTATGATAAATTTTCTACAGTGTGGTAAATTTTCATAATCTTTGGAGTTTAAGAAGTATTTATACTCTTGCATTCTTTACAGATTGTACTATTTTGGCAGATTGTTGTTATGTTTGCATTGTTTGCATATGTTTGCTTGTTTAATGATCCTATTTGAGGATAGGAGTATTAAATATGCATAGGCATTTAGTATGCAATCTTGAATAATAATTTTAGTGATTTGCTAGAGTAGAGAATGATAAGGTTTTTGCATTGGTTTATACTAACTTATCTCACGAGTTCTTGTTGAGTTTTGTGTGGATGAAGCTTTTGAGATTTAGGAAAACCATGATATGGGAAGAATTAAGGAGACACAAAAGCTCAAGATTGGGGATTCCCAAGGCATCCCAAGATAATATTTCAAGAAGTCTCAAGCATCTAAGCTTGGGTATGCCCCGGTAGGCATCCCGCCCTTCTTCTTCAACAATTATCGGTTAGTATCAGTTGAGCCTAAGTTTTTGCTTCTTCACATGATGTGTGATATTCTTAGAATGTCATTTTTTTCTTGTTGTTTTAATGAAATACTTAGATATGAAAGTTTTTTAGTAAGAGAGAGTCCTCAAATAGCTACCTATTTAGTTAACTACTCGCTTGATCTTCACTTATATCTTTTTTGGAGTAGTGTGTCATTTGCTCTGGTGCTTCACTTATATCTTTTTGAGCATGGTGTGCTTTAGTATTTTTGAAGAAATTCTCTCTTCCTTCACTTAAATTAATTTGAGATAAAGAAATATTATGCTCATGATCTTCACTTATATTTGTTTGAGCTTATCAAAAGCAAAACATGAAAATTAGTTCCAAAGTGATAGATATCCGAGAAGGATATAATAAAAACTTTCATGAAGTTCATTGGACAAAATAAACTTGATTATTTGTAATAGTTTTGAGATATGATGATAGTGATATGTGAGTCATGTTGGTGAGTAATTATGCTTTATTAACAATATTGGTGTTAAGGTTAGTGATTCCCTGTGCAACCACGAAAGTCAATAGTTGTGCAATGAAATTACATCCTACTTGTGGTGCATTATTCGGTGTCAATTATGCTCAATGCTCGCTTATGAGATTATTTGTTTCTTGGTTGGTTGCTTCTCAATCTTTCGCAAGCCTTCATTTTGCACTAAGTATGATCACTACTTGTGCATCCAAAATCCTTTAAACCAGTTTTGCTCTGACGCCCCCGATTTGACCTTACACTAATCATACACGCAAATGTGTACGATCAAGATCAAGGACTCACGGGAAGATATCACAACACAACTCTAGACACAAATTAAAATAATACAAGCTTTATATTACAAGCCAGGGGCCTCGAGGGCTCGAATACATAATCTTGAAAACACAGAAGTCAGCGAAAGCAACAATATCTGAGTACAGACATGAGTTAAACAAAGTTGCCTTAAGAAGGCTAGCACAAAAGCAGCAACGATCGAAAAGGCAAGGCCTCCTGCCTGGGAGCCTCCTAACTACTCCAAGTCGTTAGCGGTCGTCATGTAGTAGTAGGCATCCTTCGTGTAGTGGTAGTCATCAGTGGCGTCGTCTGGCTCCTGGGATCCGTCATCTGGTCGCAACAATCGGGTATGGGGGAAAAGAAGTAGCAAAGCAACCGTGAGTACTCATCCAAAGTACTCGCAAGACTTACATCAGATCTAAACTAAGTATGCATCTGTACCAAAGGCATGGGTTGTATCTCTGGACTAAACTGCAGAATGCCAGAAGGGAAGGGGAAAGCCTAGCCTATCGAAGACTAGCATCTTCTGGAAACCACCATCTTGCAGCAACAGGAGGGAGTAGAGTAGCATAAAGTAAAGTAGTAGAAGTGTTATCAACCTTGGCCAGAGATCCTTTCTTGACTCCCTGAGAGAAAGCAATCCCAAAGCCATACTATCTAGTTATCATCTCATATCCAAGTCTCATCACAATCCATTTCTCATCACAAGTATCCAGTTCTAGTTGTATCAATCGGGATACAACTCCAAGTGTCTATTACCATAGGACAGGCTATCAATAGATGTTTTCTTCCCTGCAGGGGTGCACCAACTTACCCACCACGCTCGATTAACTCTGGTCCGACACACTTTCCTGGGTCATGCCCGGCCTCGGCCAAACTATACGCCGCAACCCGACCTAGGCTCAATAGAGAGGCCAGCACACCGGACTAAACCTATGCCCCCAGGGGTCATGGGCCATCTCCCCGGGACCTGCTGCACGTTGTGTACGCGGCCGGTGAGTAGACCTAGCTACCTCCTTCCACAAGGTAGGTGCTTACCAGTCCAACCCGCCGTGCGCCGCTCAGTCGCTGAAGTCTATTAAGCTTCGGCTGAGGTATATGACGCAGAACGCCCATACTATGCCCACATGATGGTTAGTGCTATCAGGCCAGAGGCCCCTCGAATTAAATATCCAAATCGTAGTGGATTAGGAACGTGCGGTAACAAGCAGAGACTCACGAAAGATGTGACCCCGTTGCCCCGTCTCGAGTACTTGTGGCAAGGGCTAAGAATGCCCGGCCACGCCTCGTAGTTATCTCACGGGCACCTTCCAGGTCAACCCGACTCCACATTACTCGCTATTAAGCTCGCGCGGGTACCACTCAGGGTCGACCCGTCTTTAGTAACATGGCTCAGTGCAAAGTCATAGTAACCATAGTAACTGTGTGTCTAACACCAAGGAGAAAACCCGAGGAATCGCCCACGGTGAATTCCACTCGATGTTGTCATCAAGGTGAATGTAAGAGGATCCACCTTCGAGGTTCGCATTTGATGGGTTGCGCGACAGAGCGGTAACGGAAGTGGTTAAGGAGGAAATCACCCTCGATGACCTCGACCGTATAGCTACACTACAGAGATCTCATCAGGAGTGATGTATGAGGTTCACCCTCGGCACTCGATAGTAACTCTGTAGTGTCGTACAACTAGGGGGGTGATGTGTGGTGTCGGGGCCTGGATGTCGATCACGTTGATCGAGTCATCGAACATAAAGCAAGGCAACTGGGACAAGGTGGGGGTCACTGATACATCACTAACCAACCTATACTAAGCAGTTTAGGATAAGCAGGTAAGGTATGAAAGCAGGTAACAACAACAGGCTATGCATCAGAGTAGGATCATACAGAAAGCAGTAGCAGTTCTAATGCAAGCATGAGAGGAAAGAAATGGGCGATATCGGAATGCTCAAGGGGGGTTTGCTTGCCTGGTTGCTCTGGCAAAGAGGGGTCGTCGTCGACATAGTCGATCACAGCGGCATCATCAGTCTCGGGGTGTACCGAAGAGAAGAGGGGGAAGAAACAGTAAATACATAGCAAACAGAGGTATCACTAAGCATGACAAGACGACACGTAGTGCTAGGCGTGCTCTAACGCGATGCTACACGATACCGGCGAAGGAGGAGAACATCCGGGAATGTTTCCCCAAAGTTTGGCATTTATGGACCGACGAACCGGAGGGGGACGGTTGCAGGTTCACTATGGTAGGGATGACTGGCGGACGAACGGAGAGCGTATCCAGATTCGTCTCGTCGCTCTGAGCAACTTTCATGTAGAAAACATTTTCATCCGAGCTACGGTTTAATTACAATGAATTTTAAAAGATTTAAACATTTTCTGGATTTATCTAAATTAACAGAAATGGACTTATGACATCAGCATTGCATGGGGATGACATCAGCAGTCAACAGACTGGTTGACTGGTCAAAATGACCAGTGGGTCCAATGGGACCCACATGTCATAGACAGATAACTAACAGAGTATTAAAACTAACTAAAGAAAGATATCTACCACGTAGGCCCCACCTGTCATGGACTAATTAGCTAAACTAATTAGTTTTAATTATTGAAACATTTTTGTTCAAGGAAAAGCGGTGGGGCCCGCATGTCAGTGGCTGGGGGTTGTCCTGTCAGCAGGGTTGACTGGTCAACCCAGTCAACTAGGGTCCCTAGGCCCCACTGGCAGTGACCTAGGGGTGGCCCCCAGGTGTGCCACGTCGGCGGGCGGCGGTGGTTCACCGCCGACGACCAAAAACACGACAGAGGCACGCCGACCGCGCCGGAAACGGGCCACAGGCGACGGTTTCGGGTGTGCTTGGGCTCGCCTGAACGAGCGGAGCGAGCCGCATCTAACTGGCGGGGTGGGAGCAGCTGGGGGTGGCCGGAGGTGAGTGCCGCGTCGATGGCAGCGGCGACCGGAGCATGACACCGATGGAAAAGACGTAGGGGGGCACAAGGGGAAGAGATGGTGGGTGCTACGGCCTCCTACGAAGACGTCGAGCACGACGATGTGCTCAGACGCCAGCAGCGTGAGTTGTGGCCGCGACGGCGAGGCGAGCGGCGGAGCAAGCTTTCGGCCGATAGCGAATCGGTTGCTAGAGCTCAAAATCAAGTGCGTGGAGTGAGGGGAAGGAGAGAGATGCTCACAGGGGTCCTGCAGATGTGCTAAGCGGGTGCGGGGAAGGCTCGATGACGACGAACGACGGCGGCGATCCGAGGTGGCCGAGGAGGAAGATGAAGTTGCCGCCGTCACTGTAGTGGCTCCAAGCTCCAACTTGATGTGGCAAGCGGTGTAGGGGACGGCGGCGGAGCGAACATGCATGTTGGAAGGGCGCGTGGAGGACGGTGGCCGCAAGGGCGACGGCGGCCAGGGCGGTCGTGGTGTTCGAATGCGAGGGGGAGGGGATCTGGGTGCGAGGGAGAGAACGACGAGGGAGAGAGGGGCAAGTGGGCGAGTGGGAAGGGAGCCCGAGGCATCGGGGCCTTATCCCCTCCGGGACGGCGCCGGTGAGGCGGTTCGACGGGAGCAAGCTCCTGTTCGGGCGCGGTAGTGAACAGAAGAAGACGACTGGGGGAGAAGATGGGCTGGGCCTGGCCGGGGGGGCGAGGCCCATGGGGGCAGGGGGCCTCTCTCTCGTTTCCCCTTTTTCTTTTCCTTTTATTTCTAATGCTCTTTTCTTTTTATAGAAAATGCTTTGCAATATTTGATCTGCCAAAAGTGGTTCTGTAAAATGTGGGACTTGGCCAAATAAACACATTACAATATTTGGCACCTGCCACAAAAGTTTAGGAGGATTTTGAATTGATTTGGATTTTTCACAAATGGAAAAGCATTTAAAAATGCTGATTTGGAACTCCTTTAATTCCCAGGGGAAAGTAGCTATCTCAAATGATGTTGATTCACTCATGACATTGAGTTAGTGAATATTTTCAACCCAGCGAACATTTTTGTTTTATTGTTTGGAGAAATAATTTATTTGACTTTATTTTTAAAATTGAATTTGAATTGGTTTTGAATCAAAGTGAGATTAGCAACAGTAACAGTGATGACTTGGCATCATTAGTAGGGGATTACTGTAGCTTGATTATCCGGGTGTTACAAATCTCCTCCACTACAAGAAATCTCGTCCCGAGATTTAAGAGGTGGAGTAAGGGGAAGTTTTTGGTTATGAAATTCTAACGGATCCTTTTGTTCTTGGTTGCTCTTCTCAAAGAGGTCGATCCATTGTGTTGATGCCTTCATTTGTCTTCATCAATGCATCATGATCAAGTTGTCGTTCTTCCTGCAGGATCTTCACTGTACTTACGAAAGCATAAGAGGGAATAATCTATAAGGACGAGTTTAACAAAATTGAGCATCAGACGGTTAACTCAGGGGATGAAGCTTAAAATATCTCTCGAGTTGAAATTGAAGGAAGTCGTCGACAACAAAATAAGAAGGTGCAATAACAAGCTTCAAGCGGACAGGAAATCTTTCGTTGCCTAAAACAGAGTGTGAAAGGGGTTCAGAGCAATGAAAATAAGTATTGCACATTGTACCATAATAGATAATCTCTAGGAAGGTGGTTCATGAATTACATACAAAGCCAAGCACGAGGATTAACCTTGGGAACAGGGACGGACAAGAGAGTCAGGTTTTGATCCTGTGGAACTATGGGTTATAGGCCCACCATGTGGTTCAAAAGTAGGAAGGATGCTGACATATTGCATAGTCATGGTAGCAAGGCATGTCAGAGGATAGCAGGTTAGTTATGTTGGCAACAACGTTGGTACCAAGGGCGAGGGATGAAGAGAACCATTTTCCTGCTCGTTGAACGAGGCGGACCAATAGGCAAAGTTCTCGTCCATCGGTGGCTACCGTAATGTCATCAACATTAGTAATAGGGTCTTACTGACAGAGTGATACAACGAGGTGTTTACAAAAGCAGTGACTTATTACTGCTTAGATCATATAAACCTCAAGAAGGTTTAAACCAAACAATGGAAAGGAAAATGTGATTATCAGACTAAACAGAACAATGGATAGGAAAATGTGTTTAAACACATAATTCAGGGGGTATATCATTCCCAAGGACAAGCAGCGCATGATATCCATGACGGCATATAATTGTAGAAATCCCTTTAGGAAAGGGGACATAAATTTCATGACATTACCCATACAACGGTGTTTGGATAAAGAAAACTTAGCATTGCACTTCCAATGCTCTTGTTGAGGTTTGAGTACCACAGTCATGCTTCGGGGTAGCATTAACATGGCTATCAGGTAAAGGTCGGACCTTGGGAACACAAAGGATCCATCGGAAACAACTAAAAAAAGTCATACAATTTTACCAGGGAAAATATGAGGGTGTGGCCGACGGGCTCAGTAGCAAACCATCGACATGTCAAAAAGGATGTAATCCCAAAATCAATATGATCAAGTTTGTGTTGGGGGGGAAGACAAGAATGTTGTTGATGCTGACACAAATCATCGAGAGACAAGGATGGTATTTCTAGCCATGAATTCAATTGACATCTTTGAAGAAGCCAAAGTGTGACGGTGATCAAGACAAGTTTGTCGAGAGACTCTATGAAGATGCCCTCGAGCAGAAAAGGGAGGATGAAGTGAAAGGCTATGAGAACCACGGATTTGACACAAGCTCAAAGTCAAGCTTGTTGTTCGAGTTGAAAAGATAAGATGAGGAAGATCGATGTAAGCTTAGCTCATCGTCGGAAGTTGCTCCGGGCATAAGGACCAGGTAGCACAGTTAAAAGTTGACACGATAAAAAAATAGCCGATCAGTCTAGGAATGATGTGATGGGGTATAAAACTTCCCAGTATCAAGTACTAGGTGTAATGCCGGAAGGTCAATCCGAGCAGAGGTTGGACGGGGGAAATGATTTGCAGAGTATAAGTATTTTAACTTATATGGTAAATGGAATCAAGGAGGAAATATGGTCCGGACCATAACTGCAAGGGATCCAATTTACGATAACGGAAGAATATTCAAATGATTAAATATTCTTGCAAGAAGCTTTCATGATAAGTCCCACACGGCGTCCGCGAGCATGAACACAAGGTTCAGGGTCGACTCCCACTTCTACAATGCATAACCTTTCATTTTACTTCTCGCTCTTGGTGAAGCTGTGGTATTGAAATTTTATCTAACGAGAGCCAGTAGAGTATAATCCGCATAAATTCCGAGTTCACACAGATTAGGGAATGCATAGGTTCAACCCATCGGGGCATCTTAGGAACATATATCATAAATTTCAAGAATAATAACACAAGCTCGGTAGTAGAGCATGCTTGTGAAAGCGGAGGATACAATTTACCAAAAGCATTACGTATTCGAGGAAAGGCTCGCCAGCTTATTGAATATGAAGGACGTTGTCGGATAAAATCTGAAAAAAGGGGTCTGGTGGTCCACAAGGGATCTGATGTGAGCATCAATATTTAACCAGAGGAAGAAAGAATGCAAGGAGATCAGATTATGGAAACAACTGACTAACTCAAAGCTCTATTGCAAGAGGGATTAAGAATTCCAAGACAAGGGATCAGAAGCAATGCTCTGATTAGGGATGGATAGGTAGAATAGCCTTAGGGGTACAATCGATGGCGATTTGATTGGTTGAGATCTAGCACATGTTAAAATGACGTCTGTGCTGGAAGGATGAATTCTAGGATCTGATTGAGGATTGCGAGCATTCGCAACATATTGTATCAACGGACTCAAAATGATAAAGACAAAGGATGAGAATAAGATTACTAGACTTATGGTATTAACCATAATGCAAGCAAGCAAGAAATTCAAGAACAATAGGCTGTTGAGGATTTTCACAAGAACGAATGGTATTACAAAGACTTTTGTGAAGTACATGAATCAACTGAGGGTGAGCGGATACTCAGTAGGTGCACAAAGTTATCCGTAGGGGCATTCGGGTGACAAGGAACTGCAAGGCAGTAAGCTCAAGGGATTCTCGGAACAAAGGAGAGCAGTTCAGGGCATATTGTAATAACAAGAAGAATGGGATAGAATGTAAGATTGGCAAGTGTGTATAGTTATCCATAAGGATATTTCGGTGGTAGGGAATTGCAAAGGCAACAGTCACAAAGTCTTGAGAGAAAATCGTCGAGTATCTTCGGAATCTTCTGATGCAGCAGGCGATCATCTGAAATAAGGGGCTCTCCGGGCGGATGTGATCACGAGATCCTACTGTTCGAGTTAATAAAACCATTTAACCCGAATAGAAGAGAGATTAGGGTCCCAGAGTATAGACGAGGAGTAAAAGATCCTAATACCACCCATATGGCGACGTGGGCCCGTAAGACACACATCCAATGTTAGTAAAAGTTTTTCAGTGACTAGACTCAACTTCGGCCAAGGAGTTGGAAAGGGGGATCCTACAGGCAGTCGGCTCTGATACCAACTTGTGACGCCCCTGATTTGACCGTACACTAATCATACACGCAAATGTGTACGATCAAGATCAAGGACTCACGGGAAGATATCACAACACAACTCTAGACACAAATTAAAATAATACAAGCTTTATATTGCAAGCCAGGGGCCTCGAGGGCTCGAATACATAAGCTCGAAAACACAAGAGTCAGCGGAAGCAACAATATATGAGTACAAACATGAGTTAAACAAAGTTGCCTTAAGAAGGCTAGCACAAAAGCAGCAACGATCGAAAAGGCAAGGCCTCCTGCCTGGGAGCCTCCTAACTACTCCAAGTCGTCAGCGGTCGTCACGTAGTAGTAGGCATCCTCCGGGCAGTAGTAGTCATCAGTGGCGTCGTCTGTCTCCTGGGATCCGTCATCTGGTCGCAACAATCGGGTATGGGGGAAAAGAAGTATCAAAGCAAACATGAGTACTCATCCAAAGTACTTGCAAGACTTACATCAGATCTAATCTAAGTACGCATCTGTACCAAAGGAATGGGTTGTATCTGTGGACTAAACTGCAGAATGCCAGAAGGGAAGGGGAAAGCCTAGCCTATCAAAGACTAGCATCTTCTGGAAACCACCATCTTGTAGCAACAGGAGGGAGTAGAGTAGCATAAAGTAAAGTACTAGAAGTGTTATCAACCTCGGCCAGAGATCCTTTCTCGACTCCCTGCTAGAAAGCAATCCCAGAGCCATACTATCTAGTTATCATCTCATATCCAAGTCTCATCACAATCCATTTCTCATCACAAGTATTCAGTTCTAGTTGTATCGATCGGGATACAACTCCAAGTGTCCGTTACCGTAGGACAGGCCATCGATAGATGTTTTCTTCCCTGCAGGGGTGCACCAACTTACCCACCACGCTCGATTAACTTCGGCTGGACACACTTTCCTAGGTCATGCCCGGCCTCGGCCAAACAATACGCCGCAACCTGACCTAGGCTCAATAGAGAGGCCAGCACGCCGGACTAAACCTATGCCCCCAGGGGTCATGGGCCATCTCCCCGGGAACTCCTGCACGTTGCATACGCGGCCAGTGAGCAGACCTAGCAACCTCCTTCAACAAGGTAGGTGCTTACCAGTCCAACCTGGCACGCGCAGCTCAGTCGCTGACGTCTATTAAGCTTCGGCTGATGTATACGACGCGGAACGCCCATACTATGCCCACGTGATGGTTAGTGCTATCAGGCCAGAGGCCCCTCGGATCAAATATCCAAATCGTAGTGGATTAGGAACGCGTGGTAATAAGCAGAGACTCACAAAAGATGTGACCCCGTTGCCCTGTATCGAGTACTTGTGGCAAGGGCTAAGAATGCCCGGCCACGCCTCGTAGTTATCTCGCGGGCACCTTCCAGGTCAACCCGACTCCACATCACTCGCTATTAAGCTCGCGTGGGTACCCCTCAGGGTTGACCCGTCTTTAGTAACATGGCTCAGTGCAAAGTCATAGTAACCATAGTAAATGTGTGTCTAACACCAAGGAGAAAACCCGAGGAATCACCCCAGGTGAATTCCACTTGATGTTGTCATCAAGGTGAACGTAAGAGGATCCACCCTCGAGGTTCACATTTGATGGGTTGCATGACAGAGCGGTAACAGAAGTGGTTAAGGAGGAAATCACCCTTGATGACCTCGACCATATAGCTACACTACAGAGATCTCATCAGGAGTGATGTATGAGGTTCACCCTCGGCACTCGATAGTAACTCTGTAGTGTTGTACAACTAGGGGGTGATGTGCGGTGTCGGGGCCTGGATGTCGATCACGTTGATCGAGTCATCAGACATAAAGCGAGGCAACTGGGACAAGGTGGCGGTCACTGATGGATCACTAACCAACCTATACTAAGAAGTTTAGGATAAGCAGGTAAGGTATGAAAGCAGGTAACAACAACAGGCTATGCATCAGAGTTGGATCATACAGAAAGCAGTAGCAGTTCTAATGCAAGCATGAGAGGAAAGAAATGGGCGATATCGGAATGCTCAAGGGGGGTTTGCTTGCCTGGTTGCTCTGCCAAAGAGGGGTCATCGTCAACGTAGTCGATCACAGCGGCATCATCAGTCTTGAGGTCTACTGGAGAGAAGAGGGGGAAGAAACAGTAAATACATAGCAAACAGAGGTATCACTAAGCATGACAAGACGATACATAGTGCTAGGCGTGCTCTAACGCGGTGCTACACGATACCGGCGAAGGAGGAGAACATCCGGGAATGTTTCCCCGAAGTTTGGCATTTTCGGACAGACGAACTGGAGGGGGCAGTTGCAGGTTCACTGTGCTAGGGATGATTGGCGGACAAACGGAGAGCGTATCCAGATTCATCTCGTCGCTCTGAGCAACTTTCATGTAGAAAACATTTTCATCCGAGCTACAATTTAATTACTATGAATTTTAAAAGATTTAAACATTTTCTGGATTTATCTAAATTAACAGAAATGGACTTATGACATCAGCATTGCATGGGGATGACATCAGCAGTCAACAGACTGGTTGACTGGTCAAAATGACCAATGGGTCCAGTGGGACCCACATGTCATAGACATATAACTAACAGAGTATTAAAACTAATTAAACAAAGATATCTAGTAGGTAGGCCCCACCTGTCATGGACTAATTAGCTAAACTAATTAGTTTTAATTATTGAAACATTTTAGTTCGAGGAAAAGCGGTGGGGCCCGCACGTCAGTGGCTGGGGGTTGTCCAGTCAGCAAGGTTGACTGGTCAACCCAGTCAACTAGGGTCCCTGGGCCCCACTGGCAGTGACCTAGGGTCGGGCCCCAGGTGTGCCACATCGGCGGGCGGCGGTGATTCACCGCCAACGACCAAAAACATGACAGAGGCGCGCGGACCGCGCCGGAAATGGGCCATAGGCGACGGTTTCGGGTGTGGTTGGGCTCGCCTGAACGAGCGGAGTGAGCCACATCTAACTGGGGGGTGGGAGCAGCCGGGGGTGGCCGGAGGTGAGTGCCGCGTCGAGGCAGCGGCGACCGGAGCACGACACCGATGGAAAAGACGCAGGGGGCACAAGGGGAAGAGCTGGTGGGTGCTACGGCCTCCTACGAAGACGTCGAGCATGACGATGTGCTCATATGCCAGCATCGTGAGCTGTGGCCGCGACGGCGAGGTGAGCGGCGGAGCAAGCTTTCGACCGACAGCGAATCGGTTGCTTGAGCTCAAAATCGAGCGCGTGGAGTGAGGGGAAGGAGAGAGATGCTCACAGGGGTCCTGCAGATGTGCTAAGCGGGTGCGGGGATGGCTCGATGACGACGAATGACGGCGGCGATCCGAGGTGGCCAAGGAGGAAGATGAAGTTGCCGCCGTCACTGCAGGGGCTCCGAGCTCCAACTTGATGTGGCAAGCGGTGTAGGGGACGGCGGCGGAGCGAACAGGCATGTTGGAAGGGCGCGTGGAGGACGGTGGCCGCAAGGGCGACGGCGGCCATGGCGGTCGTGGCGTTCGGATGCGAGGGGAAGGGGATCTGGGGTGCGAGGGAGAGAACGACGAGGGAGAGAGGGGCAGGTGGGCGAGTGGGGAGGGAGACCGAGGCATCGGGGCCTTATCCCCTCCGGGACGGCGCCGGTGAGGCGGTTCGACAGGAGCAAGCTCCTGTTCGGGCACGGTGGTGAACAGAAGAAGACGACCGGGGGAGAAGATGGGCTGGGCCTGGCCGGGGGCAAGGCCCATGGGGGCAGGGGGCCTCTCTCTCGTTTCCCCTTTTTATTTTTATTTTATTTCTAATGCTCTTTTCTTTTTATAGAAAATGATTTGCAATATTTGATCTGCCAAAAGTGGTTCTGTAAAATGTGGGACTTGGCCAAATAAACACATTACAATATTTGGCACCTGCCACAAAAGTTTAGGAGGAGTTTGAATTGATTTGGATTTTTCGCAAATGGAAAAGCATTTAAAATGCTTATTTGGAACTGCTTTAATTCCCAGGGGAAAGTAGCTATCTCAAATGATGTTGATTCACTCATGACATTTAGTTAGCGAATATTTGCAACCCAGCGAACATTTTTGTTTTACTGTTTGGAGAAATAATTTATTTGACTTTATTTTTAAAATTGAATTTGAATTGGTTTTGAATCAAAGTGAGATTAGCAACAGTAACAGTGATGACTTGGCATCATTAGTAGGGGATTATTGCAGCTTGATTATCCGGGCGTTACATTTGCCACATGAGTCCACTATACCTACCTATATGCGGTATTCTTTTGCCGTTCTAAGCAAATTTCTATGCGCCATCTCTAATTTTCAAAATAAATTTCTCTTTTGTGTGCTCGTACCACTCGCGAGGCGGTGAGGGGTGGCCAATATTTTCCATGCTAGATGTGTTATTCTCACGATGAGTGTTTATTCACTTGTCATTGCAAGAGAGTAAGGCAAAGGTATTAGGGATGCCCAGTCCGGAAATGGAAAATGAATTTACTTTATGTTGTCAAATAATAAATTCCTTGGAAAGTGTTGGTATGGAGGGCACCCGTGGGTACGGTTAGCCATGGAAAGTGATAGTATGGTGGAAAAAGGAATATACTTTATTTTTTGTTTGGGAATCGCCTATGATATATCTAGCATGGAAAGTGTTGGGAACTCTAAGTCGTTTTCGTTGGTGTGAAAAGTATGCTTTCAAAATGTTTTTATGTCTCAATTTTTGCTTTGAGCACTGGCACCTCTACAAATCCCTACTTCCCCCGCGAAGGGCCTTTCTTTCACTTTATGCAATTTTTATTTTCAATTTGAGTCTCCGCCTTCTGTTATAAAGCACCAACTAGGGGGAACTATGATCGTACTTGAGCATTGGGTGTAGTTAATATGCGAGTGTGTTTCATGAATGGATCAATGATTGAGCATGATGGGCTAGGGATAACTTATTTTAGCGTTGATATTTTGAAAGACATGGTTTCTTGGTGATATGCTTGAGTATTGATGTACTCATGTCAAATTATAGACTATTACTTTGAATCATTCAAGTCCAAAATCCATGCTACAAAAGAAAACAGTATACGATGAATATGATAGGTAGCATTCCACAACAAAAATTCCATTTTAAATTGCTACTTTATCATGATAAGTTTTATGAGAAAGAGTTGTTGTTATGATGCTAGGAAAAGTGATTGAAATTATGATTGATCAAACTTATGCACTTTGCTAGCATTCACACTTCATAAATTATTTCTTTTATCATTTACCTACTCGAGGACGAGTAGGAATTAAGCTTGCGGGTGCTGATACATCTCCAACATATCTATAATTTATGAAGTATTCATGCCATGTTTACAACAATTTTATATGGTTTTGGTGTGATTTGCATGGAACTAACTCGGACTGACACTATTTTCAGCAGAACTACCGTGGTGTTGTTTTTTGTGCAGAAATGAAAGTTCTCCAAATGAGCTAAACCTTTTTGACGAATTTTTTTGGAACAAAAGAGACCCCTGAAGCTTCGTGGGAGGGCAAGAAGAGCCACAAGGAGGGCACAACCCACCAGGGCGCGCCTGGTGGGCCTGGCTTGCCCCGGTGGGTTGTGCTCACCTCGAGGCCCATCTTAGCATGAAACCAATGCCAAAAATTCCTATAAATAGAGAAACCATCAGAAATAACCCTAGATCAGAAGTTCCGCTGCCGCAGGCCTCTGTAGCCACCGAAAACCAATCTAGACCCCGTCCCGGCACCCTGCCGGAGGGGGGAATCATCTTCGGTGGCCATCTTCATCATCCGGGCAGCCACCACGATGAGGAGGGAGTAGTCCACCCTCGGGGCTGAGGGTTTGTACCAGTAGCTATGTGTTTAATCTCTCTCTCTCTCATGTTCTTGAGATGTCACGATCTTGATGTATCGCGAGCTTTGTTAATATAGTCGGATCACATGGTGTTTTCCCCTCTATATCTTGTTGTGATGAATTGAGTTTTTCCCTTTGAGATTTCATTGTTATCGGATTGAATACTTTTATGGATTTGAGAGCACTTGATATATGTCTTGCATATGAATACTCATGGTGACAATGGGGTATCATATTGATTCACTTGATATGTGTTTTGGCCCTCAACTCATGGATTCCCATGGTGGCATTAGGGTAATCTATGCATAGGGGTTGATGCATGTTCTCATCTTTTGTTTCTCTGGTAGAAATCTTGGGGCACTCTTTCAGGTTCTTTGTGTTGGATTGAGCATTAGGAATCTGAAATTATTTGGTGTTATTTTAGTACAAACTCTTGGATAGATCAATCAGAAAGAATAGCTTCGAGGTGGTTTCGTACCCTACAAACGATTTCTTCTTATGTTCTCCGCTAGATAGGAACTTTGGAGTGATTCTTCATTGCACTTTGAGGGATGGTTATATGATCCAATTATATTAGCACTGTTGAGAGATTGCACTAGCGAAAGTATGGACCCTAGGCCTCATTTTCAACAGTTTCTGTGCCCGTTTACTATTTGCTACCTTGCTGTTTTTATTTATTCAGATTATAAAAAAATATTTCTACCATCCATATTACACTTTTATCACCATATCTTCGCCGAACTAGTGCACCTATACAATTTGCCATTGTATTAGGGGACACAAGAGATTTCTTGTATTTGGTTGCAGGGTTGTTTGAGAGAGACCACATTCATCCTATGCGTCCCACAGATTGATAAACCTTAGGTCATCCACTTGAGGGAAAATTGCTACTGTCCTACAAAACTCTGCGCTTGGAGGCCCAACACGAGTCTACAAGAATAAAGTTGTGTAGTAGACATCACACTTAACTAGACATCCCTCAACTCATCTAAGTGATACGTGATCCAAATCAACTAACCCATGTCCAATCATCACGTGAGACGGGGTAGTCATCAATGGTGAACATATCTATGGTGATCATATCTACTATATGATTCACGTTCGACCTTTCGGTCTCCAGTGTTCCGATGCCATGTTTATACATGCTAGGCTCGTCAAGTTTAACCCAAGTATTCCGCATGTGCAAAACTGTCTTGCACCCGTTGTATGTGAACGTAGAGTCTATCACACCCGATCATCATGTGGTGTCTCAACACGATGAACTACCACAACTATGCATACTCGGGGAAAACACTTATACCTTGAAATTTAGTGAAGGGATCATCTTATAATGCTACAGTCGTACTAAGAAAAGTAAGATGCATAAAAGATAAACATCACATGCAATCAAAATATGTGACATGATATGGCCATCATCATCTCGTGCTTTTGATCTCCATCTCCACAGCATCGTCATGATCTCCATCATCATCGGCTTGACACCTTGATCTCCATCGTTGTGTCGTGGTCGTCTCGCCAACTATTGCTTCTACAACTATGGCTAACTCATAGTGATAAAGTAAAGGAATTACATGGCGTTTGCATTTCATACAATAAAGAGACAACCATAAGGCTCCTTCCGGTTGCCTGATAACTTATAAAACATGATCATCTCATACAATAACGTATATCACATCATGTCTTGACCATATCACATCACAACATACCCTGCAAAAACAAGTTAGACGTCCTCTACTTTGTTGTTGCAAGTTTTATGTGGCTGCTATGGGCTTCTAGCAAAAACCGTTCTTACTTATGCACAAAACCACAACGGTGTTTCATCAAGTTTGCTGTTTAACCTTCTTCAAGGACAGGTCGTAGTCAAATTCGATTCAACTAAAGTAGGAGAAACAGACACCCGCCAACCACCTTTATGGAAAACTAGTTGCATGTCAGTCGGTGGAACATGTCTCATGTGTGTGGACATGTAAGGTTGGTCCGGGCAGCTTCATCCCACAATACCGCCGAATCAAAATAAGACGTTGGTGCTAAGCAGTATGACTATCACCGCACACAACTCTTTGTGTTCTACTCGTACATATCATCTATGCATAGACCTGGCTCATGATGCCACTATTGTGGAACGTTGCACAGAAAACAAAAAATTTCTACGCACATGCAATTATCTATCCATGGAGATGCATAGCAACAAGGGGAAGAGTGTGTCTACGTACCCTCGTAGACCATAAGCGGAAGCGTTTCACAACATGGTTGATGTAGTCGACCTTTCTTCGCACTCCACCGATCGAGTACGGAACATACGACACCTCCGAGTTCTGCACACATTCAGCTCGGTGACGTCCCTCGCCTTCTTGATCCAGCAAGACGTCGAGGTAGTAGATAAGTTCCGCCAGCACGATGGCGTGGTGACGGTGATGGTGAAGTGATCCTCGTAGGGCTCCGCCTAAGCACTGCGAAAATATGACCGGGGGTGTAAACTTTGGAGGGGGCGCCGCACACGGCTAGGCAATTGTCTGGTCTATGCTAGGTGCCCCCTGAAGGAAATATGCCCTAGAGGCAATAATAAAGTTGTTATTTATATTTCCTTATATCATGATAAATTTTAATTATTCATGCTAGAATTGTATTAACCGGAAACCTGATACATGTGTGAATACATATACAAAACAGAGTGTCCCTAGTACGCCTCTACTAGACTAGCTCGTTAATCAAAGATGGTTAAGTTTCCTGACCATAGACATGTGTTGTCATTTGATGAACTGGATCACATCATTAGGAGAATGATGTGATGGACAAGACCCATCCGTTAGCTTAGCATATTGATTGTTAAGTTTTATTGCTATTGCTTTCTTCATGACTTATACATATTCCTTTGACTATGAGATTATGCAACTCCGGAATATCGAAGGAATGCCTCATGTGCTATCAAACATCACAATGTAACTGGGTGATCATAAAGATGCTCTACATGTATCTCCAAAGGTGTTTGTTGGGTTAGCATAGATTGAGATTAGGATTTGTCACTCTGAGTATCGGAGAGGTATCTCTGGGCCCTCTCGGTAATGCACATCATGATAAGCCTTGCAAGCAATGTGACTAATGAGTTAGTTACGGGATGGTGCATTACGGAATGAGTAAAGAGACTTGCAGATAACGAGATTGACCTAGGTATGAAGATACCGACGATCAAACCTCGGGCAAGTAACATACCGATGACAAAGGGAATAATGTATGTTGTCATTGCGATTTGACCGGTAAAGATCTTCGTAGAATATGTAGGAACCAATATGAGCACCCAGGTTCCGCTGTTGGTTATTGACCGAAGATGTGTCTCAGTGATGTCTACAAAGTTCTCGAACCCGTACGGTCCGCACGCTTAACGTTCAATGACGATTTGTATTATGAGTTATGTGTTTTGGTGACCGAAGATTGTTCGGAGTCCTAGATGAGATCACGGACATTATGAGGAGTCTTGAAATGATCCAGAGGTAGAGATTGATATATTGGACGATAGTATTCGGACACCGAAATGGTTCCGGAGCATTTCGGGAATTTATCGGAGTACCGTGGGGTTACCGGAACCCCCCGGGGGAAGTAATGGGCCATAGGGGAGAGGCAGGGCAGCCCACAAGGAGGTGGTGCCCCCCATGGGGAGTCTAAATTGGACAAGGTGAGGGAGTGCGGCCCCCCTTTCCTTCTCCTTCTCCCTCTCCTTCCCCCTTTCCCCCTCCGGTAAAGGAAAGGGGGGTCTGAATTGGACTTAGAGTCCTAATAGGACTCCTCCCCCCTTGGGGGCGCGCCTAGGCCGGCCTCCTCCCTCTCCCTCCTTTATATACGGGGGCAGGGGGCACCTCTAAGCACATCAATTGTTTCTTAGCCGTGTGTGGTTCCGCCCTCAACCGTTTACACCTCCGGTCATATTGTCGTAGTGCTTAGGTGAAGCCATGCGCGAATCACATCACCATCATCGTTACCACGCTGCCATGCTGACGAAACTCTCCCTCGACACTTTGCTGGATCAAGAGTTTGAGGGACGTCATTGAGCTGAACGTGTGCTGAACTCAGAGGTGTTGTACGTTCGGTACTTGATCGGTTGAATCGAGAAGACGTTCAACTACATCAACTGCGTTAAACTAACGCTTCCGCTTTCGGTCTACGAGGGCACATGGACACACTCTCCCCCTCTCGTTGCTATGCACCTCCTAGATAGATCTTGCATGATCATAGGAATTTTTTTGAAATTGCATGCTACGTTCCCCAACACTTACATCCAACCAAACAGATCTAAGGTGACATAACCTCACAAACTCCCCAACGACGCTGGCCAATCTATCGAAAGACGTTTTTGAAGACCATTAACATAAAAGGTACATTTAGAGTCCCTTTGGATAAGACATTCTCTAGAAATTTGTAGGATTTAAACCATGTTGATTTTTCCTGTACTTTTTGCATTGAAGGAGCGACAACACCAAAAATTTCATGGATAGGTTTTTAAGACTTGTATAGGTTCCTATGAAGCAGTACTGCCATGTGTTACAAGTGTCTATACTATCTTTTCTACGTGGAATTACAAGTCTCTTTTCTACGAGGTTAAAAGATTGCGTTGCTCAACTGTTGGAGAATTCATTCCTAGAAAGCAGAGGAACATCTGCAGGTCAAAATCATAACCAAACTGCAGTACGGCCCTCCGGTCGTCCGAAAGCAGCAATGGTGTGGCTAAGAACGTTCTGGTTCCTACTTACATGAGCAATAGAGATATCCCTTTCACGAAGGAGCCTCTTAAGCCCTGTTTGTTTGGGCTTTTGCTTATGCTTTTGTAGCTTTTCCACTTTGGCAGCAAAAGCCCAAACAAACAGGGCCTTAATATCCTGAATTGTCATTCTGTGTGGCCATCTGTCAATGATGGACGAATTAATTAACGTGACTGCATCCATGCAGTCCATCTCGATATCCACCGGGCAAGTAAACCATTGTAGAGTAAGGCTTAAACCCTCCTAGAACGCCAACAACTTAGCCTGGAGCGGCCCAGCGCAATGCAAAATGGAACGACAAGCGAAGAAGACAATTTTGCCGCCGCTATCACATAGGATCATACCGGCACCCACTAATCCACCATCTGCTTCAACGAATGACCCATCAACATTTAGCTTCACGCGGCCAGCCGACGAGGCAGACCACTGGACCGCAGTTGCACACTATGTTGGTGGCTTTAATATTGTAGAATTGTCCCGGTGGGCGGCAACACCATCTTCCCTTTGATGATATCAGTTGTTGGGAAATTGTTGATGCATCGAAGTGACTTGGCATAGCTGATCAGAAATCTGTAGGAGGCTTCAATTGGAGATGGTAGTTTATGGTGTACTATTTCGTTACTGACATACTAACTCCTTCACAACACCATTAACACATGCATGCGATCATCTTCATCTTGTAGAGAAGATCAAAAAGCCACTCAGGGCATGTATTCCTCACCGAAGCTAGGTCTGGCAACAACCATTGTTCCTGTATAGAGTTCCACAAAGCAAGTTGAAAGACCCATGTACACAATTTTGATATTCAGAAAGCTAACCTATATTTTCTGAATTTTACATTCGATAAAGATAGTTAAAATACCTTTTGGGATGTAGAAGTTTCCTCCATAAAGTTTTATAACCACTACGTTCCAAATGAGGTATCATCACTGAGTGATAAAAATTAGACTTCATCTTGTTTTCCTTCCCTAACCCTATACGGTTGGGGCAAACTCTCTCCTCTAGGCTTCATCAGTGATTCCGTGGATTCCCCTACCCTCTGCCTGGCGTTCCGGCAGCTGATGGTGAGGAGGGGAATCCTAGTGCCTTTGATCTAGTTAGTAGTTTAGGTTAGGTCTTTTAGTCCTTGCATGTGCGGTGTGATGTCTACTATGCAACTTTATCCTTGTAGACGTTATTGGGCCTCCAAGTGCAGAGTTTTACAGGACAACATCAAATTTCCCTCAAGTGGATGACCTAAGGTTTATCAATCCGTGGGAGGCGTAGGATGAAGATGGTCTCTCTCTAACAACCCTGCAACCAAATAACAAAGAGTCTCCTATGTCCCCAACACACCCAATACAATGGTAAATTGTATAGGTGCACTAGTTCGGCGAAGAGATGGTGATACAAGTGCAATATGGATGGTAGATATAGGTTTTTGTAATCTGAAAATATAAAAACAACAAGGTAGCAAGTAGTAAAAGTGAGCAAAAACGGTATTGCAATGCTTCGAAACAAGGCCTAGGGTTCATACTTTCACTAGTGCAAGTTCTCTCAACAATGATAACATAATTAGATCATATAAAAATCCCTCAACATGCAACAAAGAGTCACTCCAAAGTCGCCAATAGCGGAGAACAAACGAAGAGATTATTGTAGGGTACGAAACCACCTCAAAGTTATTCTTTGTGATCAATCTATTGTGCTATTCCTATAAGTGTCACAAACAGCCCTAGAGTTCGTACTAAAATAACACCTTAAGACACACATCAACCAAAACCCTAATGTCACCTAGATACTCCAGTTTCACCACAAGTATCCAAGGGTTTGATTATACGATATGCATCACACAATCTCATATTCATCTATTCAAACCAACACAAATAACTTCAAAGAGTGCCCCAAAGTTTCTACTGGAGAGTCAAGACGAAAACATGTGCCAACCCCTATGCATAAGTTCACAAGGTCACAGAATCGCAAGTTGATCACCAAAACATACATCAAGTAGATCGCATGAATATCTCATTGTCACCACAGATAAGCACATGCAAGACATACATCAAGTGTTCTCAAATCCTTAAAGACTCATAACTTCAAAGGGAAAACTCAGTCCATTACAAGAACGTAGAGGCGGGGCATCATAAGATCCAACTATAATAGCAAAGCTCGTGGTACATCAAAATCATGCCAAATCAAGAACATGAGAGAGAGAGATCAAACACATAGCTACTGGTACATACCCTCAGCCCCAAGGGTGAACTACTCCCTCCTCGTCATGGAGAGTGCCGGGATGATGAAGGTGGCCACCGGTGATGATTCCCCCCTCCGGCAGGGTGCCGGAACAGGGTCCCGATTGGTTTTTGGTGGCCACAGAGGCTTGCGGTGGCGGAACTCCCGATCTAGGTTCTATTCTAGGGTTTTTGGGATTTATAAGAGGCGTTGGCGTCGGGAACAAGTCAGGGGGGGCCATGAGGCGATGACAAGGATGGGGGGCGCCCTCCGTCCTTGTGGATGCCTCGTGGCTCTTCTCCGATATCTTTTCGTTCTAGTATTTTTTTATTTTCCAAAAATAATCTCCGTAAATTTTCAGGTCAATTGGACCCCGTTTGATATTCCTTTTCTGCGAAACTCAAAAACAAGGAAAAACAGAAACTGGCACTGGGCTCTAGGTTAATAGGTTAGTCCCAAAAATCATACAAAATAACATATAAATCCATATAAAACATCCCAGATAGATAATATAATAGCATGGAGCAATCAAAAATCATAGATATGTTGGAGACGTATCAAGCATCCCCAAGCTTAATTCCTGCTCGTCCTCGAGTAGGTAAATGATAAAAACAAAAAATTTGATGTGGAATGCTACCTAACATATTTATCCATGTAATTTTCTTTATTGTGACATGAATGTTTAGATCCATGAGATTCAAAATAAAAGTTTAATATTAACATAAAAACAATAATACTTCAAGCATACTAACAAAATAATTATTGAAGGAAATATGCCCTAGAGGCAATAATAAAGTTATTATTTATTTCCTTATATCATGATAAATGTTTATTATTCATGCTAGAATTGTATTAACCAGAAACATAATACATGTGTGAATACATAGACAAACAGATTGTCACTAGTATGCCTCTACTTGACTAGCTCGTTGATCAAAGATGGTTATGTTTCCTAACCATAGACATGAGTTGTCATTTGATTAACGGGGTCACATCATTAGGAGAATGATGTGATTGACATGATCCATTCCGTTAGCTTAGCACCCGATCGTTTAGTATGTTGCTATTGCTTTCTTCATGACTTATACATGTTCCTATGACTATGAGATTATGCAACTCCCGTTTACCGGAGGAACACTTTGTGTGCTACCAAAGTCACAACGTAACTGGGTGATTATAAAGGTGCTCTACAGGTGTCTCCAAAGGTACTTGTTGGGTTGGCGTATTTCGAGATTAGGATTTGTCACTCCGATTGTCGGAGAGGTATCTCTGGGGCCTCTCGATAATGCACATCACTTAAGCCTTGCAAGCATTGCAAGTAATGAATTAGTTGCGGGATGAGGTATTACAGAATGAGTAAAGAGACTTGCCGGTAACGAGATTCAACTAGGTATTGAGATACCGACGATCGAATCTCGGGCAAGTAACATACCGATGACAAAGGGACCAACGTATGTTGTTATGCACTTTGACCAATAAAGATCTTCGTAGAATATGTAGGAGCCAATATGAGCATCCAGGTTCCGCTATTGGCTATTGACCGGAGATGTGTCTCGGTCATGTCTACATAGTTCTCGAACCCGTAGGGTCCGCACGCTTAACGTTACGATGACAGTTATATTATGAGTTTATATGTTTTGATGTACCGAAGGTTGTTTGTAGTCCCGGATGTGATCATGGACATGATGAGGAGTCTCGAAATGGTCGAGACATGAAGATTGATATATTGGAAGCCTATGTTTGGATATCGAAAGTGTTCCGGGTGAAATCGGGATTTTACCAGAGTACCCGGAGGTTACCGGAACCACCCGGGAGGTAAATGGGCCTTAGTGGGCCTTTACGGAGAAGAGGAGAGGCGGCTAGGGCTGGGCCGCGCGCCCCTCCCCCCTAGTCTGAATAGAACAAGGAGAGAGGGGCGGCGCCCCCCCCCTTTCCTTCTCTCCCTCCTCTTTCCCCCTCCGAAATCCTATTCCAACTAGGAAAAGGGGGGGAAGTCCTACTCCCGGTGGGAGTAGGAATCCTCCTGGCATGCCATCTCCCTGGCCGGCCGCACCCCCCCCCTTTCTCCTTTATATACGGGGGCAGGGGGGCACCCCATAGACACAACAATTGATCAAGTTGATCTTTTAGCCGTGTGTGGTGCCCCCCTCCACCATAGTCCACCTCGATAACACTGTAGCGGTGCTTAGGCGAAGCCCTGCGTCGGTAGAACATCAACATCGTCACCACATCATCATGCTGACGAAACTCTCCTTCAACACTCGGCTGGATCGGAGTTCGAGGGACGTCATTGGCTTGAACGTGTGCTGAACTCGGAGGTGTCGTGCGTTCGGTACTTGATCGGTCGGGTCGTGAAGACGTACGACTACATCAACCACGTTGTGCTAACGCTTCCGCTTTCGGTCTACGAGGGTACATGGACAACACTCTCCCCTCTTGTTGCTGTGCATCACCATGATCTTGCGTGTGCGTAGGATTTTTTTTGAAATTACTACGTTCCCCAACAGTGGCATAATACTCAGGTTAAACTTGACGAGCCTAGCATATGCAGATATGGCCTCAGAACACTAAGACCGAAAGGTCGAGCGTGAATCATATAGTAGATATGTTCAACATAGTGATGTTCACCATTGAAAACTACTCCATTTCACATGATGATCGGTTATGGTTTAGTTGATTTGGATCACGTGATCACTTAGGAGATTAGAGGGATGTCTTTATAAGTGGGGGGTTCTTAAGTAATATGATTAATTGGACTTAAATTTATCATGAACTTAGTACCTGATAGTATCTTGCTTGTCTATGTTTGATTGTAGATAGATGGCCCGTGCTATTGTTTCGTTGAATTATAATGAGTTCCTTGAGAAAGCAAAGTTGAAAGATGATGGTAGCAATTACACGGACTAGGTCCGTAACTTGAGGATTATCCTCATTGCCGCTCAAAAGAATTACGTCCTGGAAGCACCGCTAGGTGTACCACCTCCACCAGCAACTGCAGACATTGTGAATGCCTGGCAGTCACGTGTTGATGACTACTCGATAGTTCAGTGTGCCATGCTTTACGGCTTAGAACCGGGACTTCAACAACATTTTGAACGTCATGGAGCATATGAGATGTTCCAGGAGTTGAAGTTAATATTTCAAAAGAATGCCCGGATTGAGAGATGTGAAGTCTCTAATAAGTTCTATAGCTGCAAGATGGAGGAGAATAGTTCTGTTAGTGAGCATATACTCAAGATATGTGGGTACTACAATCACTTGATTCAACTGGGAGTTAATCTTCCGGATGATAGCGTCATTGGCAGAATTCTCCAATCACTTCCACCAAGCTACAAGAGCTTCGTGATGAACTATAATATGCAAGGGATAGATAAGACAATTCCTGAGCTCTTCGCAATGCTAAAGGTTGCGGAGGTAGAAATCAAGAAGGAGCATCAAGTGTTGATGGTCAGTAAGACCACCAGTTTCAAGAAGGGCAAAGGGAAGAAGAAGGGGAACTTCAAGAAGAACAGCAAGCAAGTTGCTGCTCAGGAGAAGAAACCCAAGTCTGGACCTAAGCCTGAGACTGAGTGCTTCTACTACAAGCAGATTGGTTACTGGAAGCGGAACTGCCCCAAGTATTTGGCGGATAAGAAGGATGGCAAGGTGAACAAAGGTATATGTGATATACATGTTATTGATGTGTACCTTACAAGAGCTCGCAGTAGCACCTGGGTATTTGATATTGGTTCTGTTGCTAATATTTGCAACTCGAAACAGGGACTACGGATTAAGCGAACACTGGCAAAGGATGAGGTGACGATGCCCGTGGAAAATGGTTCCAAAGTCGATGTGATGGCGGTCGGCACGCTACCTCTACATCTACCTTCGGGATTGGTATTAGACCTAAATAATTGTTATTTGGTGCCAGCGTTGAGCATGAACATTATATCTGGATCTTGTTTGATGCGAGATGGTTATTCATTTAAATCAGAGAATAATGGTTGTTCCATTTATATGAGTAATATCTTTTATGGCCATGCACCCATAAAGAGTGGTCTATTTTTGATGAATCTGGATAGTAGTGATACACATATTCATAATGTTGAAGCCAAAAGATGCAGATTTGATAATGATAGTGCAACTTATTTGTGGCACTACCGTTTAGGTCATATTGGTGTAAAGAGCATGAAGAAACTCCATACTGATGGACTTTTAGAACCACTTGATTATGAATCACTTGGTACTTGCGAACCGTGCCTCATGGGCAAGATGACTAAAACGCCGTTCTCCAGAACTATGGAGAGAGCAACAGATTTGTTGGAAATTATACATACAGATGTATGTGGTTCGATGAATGTTGAGGCTCGTGGCGGATATCGTTATTTTCCCACCTTCATAGATGATTTGAGCAGATATGGGTATATCTACTTGATGAAGAATAAGTCTGAAACATTTGAAAAGTTCAAAGAATTTCAGAGTGAAGTTGAAAATCATCGTAACAAGGAAATAAAGTTTCTACGATCTGATCGTGCAGGAGAATATTTGAGTTACGAGTTTGGTCTACATTTGAAACAATGCGGAATAGTTTTGCAACTCACGCTACCCGGAACACCACAGCGTAATGGTGTGGCCGAACGTCGTAATCATACTTTACTAGATATGGTGCAATCTATGATGTCTCTTACAGATTTACCGCTATCATTTTGGGGATATGCTTTAGAGACGACCGCATTCACGTTAAATAGGGCACCATCGAAATCCGTTGAGACGACGCCTTATGAACTGTGGTTTGGCAAGAAACCAAAGTTGTCGTTTCTGAAAGTTTGGGGCTGCGATGCTTATGTGAAAAAGCTTCAACCTGATAAGCTCGAACCCAAATCAGAGAAATGTGTCTTCATAGGATACCCGAAGGAAACTGTTGGCTACACCTTCTATCACAGATCCGAAGGCATGACATTCGTTGCTAAGAATGGATCCTTTCTAGATAAGGAGTTTCTCTCGAAAGAAGTGAGTGGGACAAAAGTGGAACTTGATGAGGTAACTATACCTGCTCCTCTATTGGAAAGTAGTTCATCACAGAAACCAGTTTCTGTGACGCCTACACCAATTAGTGAGGAAGTTAATGATGATGCTCATGGAACTTCAGATCAAGTTACTACTGAACATCATAGGTCAACCAGAGTAAGATCTGCACCAGAGTGGTACGGTAATCCTGTTCTGGAAGTCATACTACTAGATCATGATGACCTACGAACTATGAAGAAGCGATGGTGAGCCCAGATTCCGCAAAATGGCTTGAGGCCACGAAATCTGAGATGGGATCCATGTATGAGGACAAAGTGTGGACTTTGGTTGACTTGCCCGTTGATCGGTAAGCAATTGAGAATAAATGGATCTTCAAGAAGAAGACTGACGTTGACGGTAATGTTACTGTCTACAAGGCTCGACTTGTTGCAAAAGGTTTTCGGCAAGTTCAAGGGATTGACTACGATGAGACTTTCTCACCCGTAGCGATGCTTAAGTCTATCCGAATCATGTTAGCAATTGCCGCATTTTATGATTATGAAATTTGGCAAATGGATGTCAAAACTGCATTCCTGAATGGATTTCTGGAAGAAGAGTTGTATATGATGCAACCAAAAGGTTTTGTCGATCCAAAGGGAGCTAACAAAGTGTGCAAGCTCCAGCGATCCATTTATGGACTGGTGCAAGCCTCTCGGAGTTGGAATAAATGCTTTGATAGTGTGATCAAAGCATTTGGTTTTATACAGACTTTTGGAGAAGCCTGTATTTACAAGAAAGTGAGTGGGAGCTCTGTAGCATTTCTAATATTATATGTGGATGACATATTGTTGATTGGAAATGATATAGAATTTCTGGATAGCATAAAGGGATACTTGAATAAGAGTTTTTCAATGAAAGACCTCGGTGAAGCTGCTTATATATGGGGCATCAAGATCTATAGAGATAGATCAAGACGCTTAATTGGACTTTCACAAAGCACATACCTTGACAAAGTTTTGAAGAAGTTCAAAATGGATCAAGCAAAGAAAGGGTTCTTGCCTGTGTTACAAGGTGTGAAGTTGAGTAAGACTCAATGCCTGACCACTGCAGAAGATAGAGAGAAAATGAAAATGTTCCCTATGCTTCAGCCATAGGCAATATCACATATGCAATGTTGTGTACCAGACCTGATGTGTGCCGTGCTATAAGTCTAGCAGGGAGGTACCAAAGTAATCCAGGAGTGGATCACTGGGCAACGGTCAAGAACATACTAAAATACCTGAAAAGGACTAAGGATATGTTTCCCGTATATGGAGGTGACGAAGAGCTCATCGTAAATGGTTACGTTGATGCAAGCTTTGACACTGATCCGGATGATTCTAAATCTCAAACCGGATATGTGTTTACATTGAATGGTGGAGTTGTCAGTTGGTGCAGTTCTAAACAAAGCGTTGTGGAGGGATCTACATGTGAAGCGGAGTACATAGCTGCTTCGGAAGCAGCAAATGAAGGAGTCTGGATGAAGAGTTCATATCCGATCTAGGTGTCATACCTAGTGCATCGGGTCCAATGAAAACCTTTTGTGACAATACTCGTGCAATAGCCTTGGCGAAGGAATCCAGATTTCACAAGAGAACCAAGCACATCAAGAGACGCTTCAATTCCATCCGGGATTCAGTCCAGGTGGGAGATATAAAAATTTGCAAGATACATACGGATCTGAATGTTGCAGACCCGTTGACTAAGCCTCTTCCACGAGCAAAACATGATCAGCACCAAGGCTCCATGGGTGTTAGAATCATTATTGTGTAATCTAGATTATTGACTCTAGTGCAAGCGGGAGACTAAAGGAAAGATGCCCTAGAGGCAATAATAAAGTTATTATTTATTTCCTTATATCATGATAAATGTTTATTACTCATGCTAGAATTGTATTAACCGGAAACATAATACATGTGTGAATACATAGACAAACAGATTGTCACTGGTATGCCTCTACTTGACTAGCTCATTGATCAAAGATGGTTATGTTTCCTAACCATAGACATGAGTTGTCATTTGATTAACGGGGTCACATCATTAGGAGAATGATGTGATTTACATGGCCCATTCCGTTGGCTTAGCACCCGATCGTTTAGTATGTTGCTATTGCTTTCTTCATGACTTATACATGCTCCTATGACTATGTGATTATGCAACTCCCGTTTACTGGAGGAACACTTTGTGTGCTACCAAACGTCACAAGTAACTGGGTGATTATAAAGGTGCTCTACAGGTGTCTCCAAAGGTACTTGTTGGGTTGGCGTATTTCGAGATTAGGATTTGTCACTCCGATTGTCGGAGAGGTATCTCTGGGCCCTCTCGGTAATGCACATCACTTAAGCCTTGCAAGCATTGCAACTAATGAGTTAGTTGCGGGATGATGTATTACAGAACGAGTAAAGAGACTTGCCGGTAACGAGATTGAACTAGGTATTGAGATACCGATGATCGAATCTCGGGCAGGTAACATACCGATGACAAAGGGAACAACGTATGTTGTTATGCGGTTTGACCGATAAAGATCTTCGTAGAATATGTAGGAGCCAATATGAGCATCCAGGTTCCGCTATTGGCTATTGACCAGAGACGTGTCTCGGTCATGTCTACATAGTTCTCGAACCCGTAGGGTCCGCATGCTTAACGTTACGATGACAGTTATATTATGAGTTTGTATGTTTTGATGTACCGAAGGTTGTTCGGAGTCCCGGATGTGATCACGGACATGACGAGGAGTCTCGAAATGGTCGATACATGAAGATTGATATATTGGAAGCCTATGTTTGGATATCGGAAGTGTTCCGGGTGAAATCGGGATTTTACCGGAGTACCGGGAGGTTACCGGAACCCCGGGAGGTAAATGGGCCTTAGTGGGCCTTTACGGAGAAGAGGAGAGGCGGCCGGGGCTGGGCCGCGCACCCCTCCCCCCCTAGTCCGAGTAGGACAAGGAGAGGGGGCGGCGCCCCCCTTTCCTTCTCTCCCTCCTCTTTCCCCCTCCCGAATCCTATTCCAACTAGGAAAAGGGGGGGAAGTCCTACTCCTGGTGGGAGTAGGACTCCTCCTGGCGCGCAGTCTCCCGGGCCGACCGCACCCCCCCTTGCTCATTTATATACGGGGGCAGGGGGCACCCCATAGACACAACAATTGATCAAGTTGATCTTTTAGCCGTGTGTGGTGCCCCCCTCCACCATAGTCCACCTCGATAACATTGTAGCGGTGCTTAGGCGAAGCCCTGCGTCGGTAGAACATCAACATCGTCACCACGCCGCCGTGCTGATGAAACTCTCCCTCAACACTCGGCTGGATCGGAGTCGAGGGACATCATCGGGCTGAACGTGTGCTGAGCTTGGAGGTGTCGTGCGTTCGGTACTTGATCGGTAGGATCGTGAAGACGTACGACTACATCAACCGTGTTGTGCTAACGCTTCCGCTTTCGGTCTACGAGGGTACGTGGACAACACTCTCCCCTCTCGTTGCTGTGCGTCACCATGATCTTGCGTGTGCGTAGGAATTTTTCTGAAATTACTACGTTCCCCAACAATTATGTCTTATCAAAATAACATGGCCAAAGAAAGCTTATCTGTACAAAAACATATAGTCTAGCTATGCCCCATCTTCATCACACAAAATATTCAAATCATGCACAACCCCGATGACAAGCTAATCAATTGTTTCATACTTTTGATGTTCTCAAAAAATTTCAACTTTCACACAATACATGAGCGTGAGCCATGGACATAGCACTATAGGTGGAATAGAAGGTGGTTTTGGAGAAGGCAAAAAGGAAGGATATAGTCTCACATCAACTAGGCGTATCAACGGGCTATGGAGATGCCCGTAAATAGTTATCAATGTGAGTGAGTAGGGATTTCCATGCAATGGATGCACTAGAACTATAAGTTTATGAAAGCTAGAAAAGAAACTAAGTGGGTGTGCATCCAACTTGCTTGCTCATGAAGACCTAGGGCAATTTGTGGAAGCCCGTCATTGGAAAATACAAGCCAAGTTCTATAATGAAAAGTTCCCACTAGTATATGAAAGTGACAATATAGGAGACTCTCTATCATGAAGATCATGGTGCTACTTTGAAGCACATGTGTGGCAAAAGGATAGTAACATTGTCCCTTCTCTCTTTTCTCTCATTTTTTGGGCCATCTTTTTTTTATTTGACCTTTTCTCCTTTTTTGTTTTTTTGGGCCTTCTCTTTTTTAGGCCTTCTCTTTTTTTTCCTCACATGGGACAATGTTCTAATAATGAAGATCATCACACTTCTATTTACTTACAACTCAAGAATTACAACTTGATACTTAGAACAAAATATGACTCTATATGAATGCCTCCGGTGGTGTACCAGGATGTGTAATGAATCAACACTATAAAAAAATACACTTCCGTGATGATACGTGTTTGTCACAGTAGGTCGCGTTTTTTGTCATGCATGTACATCCATGACAAATTTATGACAGAATCGAGATAGTCATACATGTGCTGTCGTAGAAGTGTTCCATGACATTGCCAAAATTATCATCACAGAAGTGTCCACTTCCATGACGATAAATCGCGCGTCACAGAAGTGCTTTCGTCAAGGGTGACCGACACGTGGCATCCACCATAATGGAACACCATTAAGCTATCGGGTCGGATTTTGGATCCGATAACCCGTTAACAGTCACGACCAATGCCGATTTTCCATTTGTAAAACTCTCATTGGCTAACGGATCCACGCTCAGCTCCGCGTTGGCACAGGTGTCACTCATCCAACGGTCGAGATGGGCCTATGATATGTTGACACGTGGACCGGCCCAAAAGTGGCCCACAAAGTTTAAATGGGCCGGCCCAACCGAAGGCCCATAAGATTTAGCGGACCATAATGGGCAGGACCAGCTAAAGGCCCACACGATTTTGTAGACCATAATGGGCCAGGCCAGCTAAAGGCCCACAAGATTTTGCGGACCACAATGGGCCGGCCTAGCTAAAGGCCCACAAGATTCTACAGACCATAATGGGCCAGGCCAGCTAAAGGCCCACAAGATTTTGCGGACCACAATGGGCCGGCCCATCTAAAGGCCCACAAGATTCTGCAGACCATAATGGGTCAGCCCAGCTAAAGGCCCAACATTCTCTGTCAAATCGGCTCATCAACGGCCTGTCCTAAACTTGTCATCAACGTGGCCCATGGTCACTTCTGGCCCGTTAACAGTCCGCTAAGTAATTGGGCCGAATTATGGCCCGGTGTATTTCCGGCCTGTTAAAGGTCTGGCTTCATTTGGGCCCATTTACAGGCCATCAAAACTTTCGGCCCATAAACGACCGTGAAGGATTTGGGTCATATTCGGACATGTCTGACATTTGGCCTGTTAGAGGCCCACTATAACTTTGGGCCACTTTCGGCATGTTGTCATTTTCGGCCTGTTAACGCCGGATGTAAACCATGGGCCATATGTGGCCCAACGTCATATCGGGCCCATTAACGGCCCATATAAAAATGACGATAATCTAGCCCGACCGAAGTTCCGGCCTGTTAAAGGCCCGTGTATTAGGTTGGCGCATTTACGGCCCGTCCGAATTTCGGCCTGTCAAAGATCCGCATCATAAATGGGCCACCATTTCGGCCTCCTAAGTCCAGTGGGTTATTTGGCACAATCAGGGCCCAATCTCACTTTCGGTCTATTAAAGGCCCATGTTTTTTATGGGCTCGAGATATTTACACCTATAAATGGCCTATTTTTACTGAGGGCCCAAATTATGTTTAGGCCTATTAAAGGCCCACTATGGGCACAGGCCTACAACAACAACAACAACAACAACAACAAAGCCTTTAGTCCCAAACAAGTTGGGGTAGGCTAGAGGTGAAACCCATAAGATCTCGCAACCAACTCATGGCTCTGGCACATGGATAGCAAGCTTCCACGCACCCCTGTCCATAGCTAGCTCTTTGGTGATACTCCAATCCTTCAGGTCTCTCTTAACGGACTCCTCCCATGTCAAATTCGGTCTACCCCGCCCTCTCTTGACATTCTCCGCATGCTTTAGCCGTCCACTATGCACCGGAGCTTCTGGAGGCCTGCGCTGAATATGCCCAAGCCATCTCAGACGATGTTGGACAAGCTTCTCTTCAATTGGTGCTACCCCAACTCTATCTCCTATATCATCATTCCGGACTCGATCCTTCCTTGTGTGGCCACACATCCATCTCAACATACGCATCTCCGCCACACCTAACTATTGAACATGTCGCCTTTTAGTCGGCCAACACTCAGCGCCATACAACATTGCGGGTCGAACCGTCGTCCTGTAGAACTTGCCTTTTAGCTTTTGTGGCACTCTCTTGTCACAGAGAATGCCAGAAGCTTGGCGCCACTTCATCCATCCGGCTTTGATTCGATGGTTCACATCTTCATCAATACCCCCATCCTCCTGCAGCATTGACCCCAAATACCGAAAGGTGTCCTTCTGAGGTACCACCTGGCCATCAAGGCTAACCTCCTCCTCACACCTAGTAGTACTGAAATCGCACATCATGTACTCGGTTTTAGTTCTACTAAGCCTAAACCCTTTCCATTCCAAGGTTTGTCTCCATAACTCTAACTTCCTATTTACCCCCGTCCGACTATCGTCAACTAGCACCACATCATCCGCAAAGAGCATACACCATGGGATATCTCCTTGTATATCCCTTGTGACCTCATCCATCACCAATGCAAAAAGATAAGGGCTCAAAGCTGACCCCTGATGCAGTCCTATCTTAATCGGGAAGTCATCAGTGTCGACATCACTTGTTCGAACACTTGTCACAACATTATCATACATGTCCTTGATGAGGGTAATGTACTTTGCTGGGACTTTGTGTTTCTCCAAGGCCCACCACATGACATTCCGCGGTATCTTATCATAGGCCTTCTCCAAGTCAATGAACACCATATGCAAGTACTTCTTTTGCTCCCTATATCTCTCCATAAGTTGTCGTACCAAGAAAATGGCTTACATGGTCGACCTCCCAGGCATGAAACCAAACTGATTCTTGGTCACGCTTGTCATTCTTCTTAAGCGGTGCTCAATGACTCTCTCCCATAGCTTCATTGTATGGCTCATCAGCTTAATTCCATGGTAATTAGTACAACTCTGAACATCCCCCTTGTTCTTGAAGATTGGTACTAATATACTCCGTCTCCATTCTTCTGGCATCTTGTTTGCCCGAAAAATGAGGTTGAAAAGCTTGGTTAGCCATACTATCGCTATGTCCCCGAGACCTTTCCACACCTCAATGGGGATACAATCAGGGCCCATCGCCTTGCGTCCTTTCATCCTTTTTAATGCCTCCTTGACCTCAGACTCCTAGATTCGCCGCACAAAACGCATGCTGGTCTCATCAAAGGAGTCGTCCAGTTCAATGGTAGAACTCTCATTCTCCCCATTGAACAGCTTGTTGAAGTACTCCCGCCATCTATGCTTAATCTCCTCGTCCTTCACCAAGAGTTGGCCTGCTCCGTCCTTGATGCATTTGACTTGGCCAATATCCCTCGTCTTCCTCTCTCGGATCTTGGCCATCTTATAGATGTCCCTTTCACCTTCCTTCGTGCCTAACCATTGGTAGAGGTCCTCATATGCCCGACCCCTTGCTTCACCAACAGCTCGCTTTGCGGCCTTCTTCACCATCTTGTACTTCTCTATGTTGTCTGCACTCCTATCCAGGTATAGGCGTTTGAAGAAATCTTTCTTCTCTTTAATCACCTTCACTATGGGCACAGGCCTACCAGAAAAATATGAAAGCTTATGCTGATTTAGGCCCAGATATTTTTAGTGGACTACATGCCAATTTCGGCCCGTAATCGTTTTTAGCCCAATTGGAATGGGCCCGACGAATGCTGGCATGTTGGGCTCCTACGAAGCTTTCGGCCGAATACATTACTAAGATAAACCTACACTATACAAAAATAGTGTCGTAATTACTGCAGCCTGAGGCAGCATCATAAATGTTGTATCACAACAAAATAAATTCCAACCATACAACAAAAGGCATGTTGGCATAAAGTTTATAGTCCTTCCAGATAAAAGCACCATCAGATGTATAGAAGCACAGATCATTTGACCCGAGTGCTAATGTTTCAGGCTGTAGAATCTGATGGAGCAGCACAATCTCCACCTTTTTTCCGCCATTGCTCTTGAACAACGAAGCAAATGTCTGATAGTCTGGTTTCAAAACCATTCATATCTTGACGACATTTCTCAACCACTATTCTTGTTTCCAAAACAACATCCATTAGGGATTGGACTTGTGTCTGGAGCACAGCTATATCACTCTGTCTAGAAGGAAGATTTTGTTCAGTAGGCGATTTGGACGAGGTTACCTTGACAACCAACCCAGAATTACGCAGGAAGGTGCTTTTTGCACTGTTAGTGGAGAGATACTGACGCACTGCAGCAAGAGGTCACATTGTGCCTGTAGTAGCCTTGTCACCTTCAGGTGGTTGTGGCTGTTCAATCATTTGTTCCATAGCTTCCTGAAAGTTTGAACTTGTAGATTAGTGTACCAGATAAGTTACTAATGAGACAAAAACAAACAAAGTAGGTTAAACGTTTATACATAACTTATTTTGGTGAACTACTATAATACATTAGCATGTATTGTAATGCCAACTACATAATAAAATCACTTTCGAAACATATGTCCATGTAGCATGCCTACTGTATTGTCTATTTCCTCACATTCGTTGACATCTAAGGATAAAGAGACATAGTTTAAAGTAGGATGAACATAGTATGACATCATTCATATCATGGGCAAACAGATATAAAACAAACTGGCTATTTTATCATTGTGTGCGCACGCGAACATAACAACTAGATTACAGATCAAGACCAAAAGAATATCCTTCGTCTCTTTTAAACCATGTAAGGTGAAATGATACGTTAAGACAACTGTGAATAAAAGTGAATAGAGTAACTGACATTGGCTGCAAACAAAGTAGTTAAATGAACACATCACAGTACCAATCAGTTCAAGGAAGGAGGAGTAAGGACTTACAACAGCGGCTTGAACTGGTGTGCTCATGCCCTTCATCTTGCTGGTGTGGCAATCCTTGAAGATTTGCACTGCATTCGGTTCAGGTTCTTTTTGGTCCGCACGGGCTTTCCTCTGTATTTGGAACAAGTCAATATAGATACGATAATATGGCACAAAAAAAAGAATGAAGTAGTAGCTATTTACAAGAGCCTCGCAGTGTGCAATATAGCTACGAGATCCTGTTGTCTGTTCGAATTTCACTTTAGAACGGTTGGCTTTGTTCTTCAAACAGTTAGCCTAGAAGAAGATACACTTGTAAGGCACATACATAAATACAAGTTCAATATGTGGTTTGATCAAATACATATAGCCTACCTGATACTTTGGATCAGACCAGTGTTTAACGAGGGTTGTCCAGTCTTCATCTGTAATATATTCCACTGGAGATGTTTGGGCGATTTCATTGTTACCCTTGCCTTCAAAGTGAGATTTTCTAAGGTGGTACCGATACTGTCGCAGAGCAGACTGAAAAACATGAGTGAATGCTTGTTTAGTTGCATCATCTTTCGGATCCAACTTGAACCTCATCTGTTGAAAAAAGAATGTGAGTCTTATTAGGAGGAAGCTAGAAACTATGGGACAGAGCAAGACAATATTACTAATTGCGATGAATAACATCACTTATGGATAAATGGTCAAGGAAGGTGTTAAATTGGGTATTGTCTTTCTCATTCATGTATTGGATCCACGTTGGGAGGATACGTGCATGACACCTAACGGCAACTGCTGCCTCTGATACTAACTTGGCTGACTCTGTAGCATCACATGGCCATTTTAAACCTACCTCAAAATGGATCTCCATTCTTCCTCCTTTAGATTTTGTTAATCTGTCAAGCATTATCCCTGATGTTTGTTTCCGCTTGCGCTGTGGTGCTAGTTCAACAACGAATATCGAAAGTGTTAGTGTACATCAAACTGTGAGAGTACATATAAAGGAGCATGCAACTGCAACTTGACTCGGTCAGGTACCGTATTGGTGTTGATGCTCATGAGGTTCATCTGATATTGCCAAGTCCTGTTGTGTCAGCGGTGCTTCAGAAGTAGTGTTAGGTGTGAAGGCAGCTTGGGAACTGGCCAGTTCCGGAGCAAACGAACGAGTAACTGGTTGAGATGCTGGTACAGTTGAAGCGGATGCTGCAGCTGGTGGAGCAGGTGATACTGTGTTTGTAGATTTAGCCGGTGGACTTGGACCTTCTACTGCACTATAAGTACTAGCAGAATCTCGACGGCAGAACCTTTTCCGTTTCACCCGACGAGTAACAGCACTCCCTACTATATTATTTTCCTTGCTCTTTTCTGACTTTGCCATGTCAAGCTGTACCCACAACACAAAAGAATAAGATCACTCTTCAGAACTCATCGATGCATGATACAGACAAGCAATACTTTGATGTAAGACAACCGTATGAGGATGGAATATGTAAGAAAAACAAGACGGCATGACATATTCACAGCTACGATGTGCAAACTAAGCAGAAGGATTTTCAAGAAAATAGAAGTAATGCAAGCTAGACACCATATGAAAGATGCAACCAATATTACTCTGCCAAGTTAAAAGTGTCTTGTCATTAGTGGCAATTCAAAAAATTAGAAGCAGTACAACGTAGAAATCAATGCAAGATGCAACCACTATCAAATTGCCATGTTAAAAGCATCCAATCATGAGTGGCTGATGCGGGATACACAACAGCAGTACTTTGATGTAAGAACATGGTATGATAGATAGATGCAGTGTATTCTAGACACAGAAAGCCATGTCATATGCACATGTATAACGTATAAACTCAGCAGGTGCAATTTAATCAAAATAGAACAAATACAGGCTAGACAACATATGCAACATGAAACCAATTATCACACTGTCAACTTAGAGCAAGCACCTGCGATGGTGGAGTACGGGAGATGAACTCATCATGTAGACTTGGGACTTCAACTTCATTAGCAGTAGCAGTGGCAAATCTAGAGAGTCTCTGTTTGCGTCGGTGCGGAGGACCACCAACATCCCCTAACTTACTCTTTTCCTTCCTATTTTCTGATATTGCCTTATGAAGTCAAAACCACAAGAAGATGAATAAAATTAGCTCTACATAACTGGTTGATGCATGATACGGACGAACACTACTTTGATGTAAGGCAAGTGCAGGATAGGAGGATGTAATATATACAAAAAAAGACAGCATTTCATATTCACACGTACTCTATGAGGATGGAATATGTATGAAAAAATAGTAAGCGGAAGGCATTTCAACAAAACTAGAAGAAATGAAATCTAGGCACCATATGAACATGCAACCAATATCACTCTATCAGGTAAAAAGTGTCTCGTCATAAGTGCCATTTCAAGAAATTAGAAGCAGTACAAGCTAGAAGACAGTGCAAGATGCAACCTACATCACAGTCCCAAGTTAAATGTGTCTTATGGGTAAGTGATCGTTGCAGGTATAAGTTGTAAGCTACACAGATGCAATTCAACATAATCAGAAGCAATACAAACTAGACATCATACGGAAAATGCAATCACGTATAACAGTTCCAAGTAAGAGCAAGCACATGTGATGGTGGAGTAGGGGAGATGTGCTCATCATGTACATGTATGTTCTAGAAACAGGAACACGTGTCATATTCACAGGCATTATGTGTAAAGTAAGCAGATGCAATTCAAGTTAGAAGCAATACAAGCTAGACATCATACGCAACATGCAACCACATATAATAGTGTCAAGTTAGAGCAAGCACATGTGATGGCGGAGTAGGGGAGATGTGCTCATCATCTACACAGCTACGTTCACTGTCCAGCCTTGTGTTGTCTTGTGAATCTTGTTGGGAGGATGGCGGAGTAGAATCTGTAGAGACCCCCTGTTTGAGTTGCTCCGAAGGACCACCATCATCCACTGCCGGACTAATTTCCTTCAGCTGTAAAGATTTTGCATTGTGAAGTCAAACCGATAAGAAAAAGGAATAAAATTCGCTCTTCAGAACTCATTCATGCATGATACTAACGAACACTACTCGGATGAAAGGCAAACACATGATGCGAGGATGGAATATGTATGAAAAACAGGATGGTGTGACATATTCACACCTATGATGTGGTAACTAAGCAGAAGGCATTTCCACAAATTAGAAGCACTGCAAGCTAGACACCATATGAAAGATGCAACCAATATCACTCTGCCAAGTTCAAACTGTATGGCATTCCAACAAATTAGAAGCAGTACATGCTAGAAATCATATGCAAGACACAACCAATATCATAGTGGCGACTTAAAGGTGCCTTATCATAAGTGACTGATGCAAGATATGCAAGAATAGTAGTCTGATCTAGAAACAGGAACACATGTCATATTCACAGGCATTATGTGTAAAGTAAGTAGATGCAATTCAACAAAGTTAGAAGCAATACAAGCTAGACATCATATGCAACATGCAACCACATATAATAGTGCCAAGTTAGAGCAAGCACCTGTGATGGTGGAGTAGGGGAGATGTGCTCATCATCTACACAACTACGTTGACTGTCTAGCCTTGCGTTGTCTTGCGAATCTTGTTGGGAGGATGACGGAGTAGAATCTGTAGAGAACCTCCGTTTTAGTTGCTCGGAAGGACCACCATCATCCAATGCCTTGCCAATTTCCTTCAGCTTTATTGATTTTGCATTGTGAGGTCATACCGACAAGAAAAAGGAATATCATTCGCTCTTCAGAACTCATTCATGCATGATACTGACGAACACTACTCTGATGAAAGGCAAAGTCATGATACGAGGATGGAATATGTACGAAAAAATGGACGGCTTGACATATTCACACCTATTATGTGGTAACTAAGCAGAAGGCACTTCAAAAAATTAGAAACACTGCAAGACACCATATGGAAGGTGCAATCAATATCACTCTACCAAGTTAAAACTGTCTCGTCATAGGCGGCGTTCATCAAACTAGAAACAATACATGCTAGAAATCATATTCAAGATGCAAACCAATATCACACTGCCAACTTAAAGGTGTCCCATCATATGTGACTGATGCAGGATACACAAGAAGAGTAGTTTCATGTAAGAACATGGTGTGATAGATAGATATAGTATGTACCAAAAATAGGAAAGCGTGTCATATTCACATGTATCATGTGTAAGCTAAGCAGATGTAGTTTACACTAATTACGAGCAATACAAGCTAGACACCACATGCAACATGCAACCAGATATCACACTGCCAAGTTAGAGCAATCATCTAGGATGGTGGAGTAGGGGAGCGAAGACTTGGACCTTGTAATGCACTATCGGTACAAGGAGAATCTGTACAGATGCTCCGTTTACGTTGCTGCAGAGGACCACCATCATCGCCTTCCTTACTCTTTTCCTTCATCTTTCTTGATTTTGCCTTGTCAAGTCAAACCCAAGAGAAAAAGGAATAAAATTTGCTCTTCAGAACTCATTGATGCATGATACTGACGAACACTACTTTCATGTAAGGCAGACGCATGATAGGAGGATGGAATATGTATGAAAAATAGGACAGCGTGACATATTGACATGTATGATGTATAAAGTGTAAACTAAGCACAAGGTGCTTGAACTTGTTAGAATCGATGCAAGCTAGAAACCATATGAAAGATGAAACCAATATCACTCTACCAAATTAAAAGGGTGCCCTAACAAATGTATTTGACCAAATTAGAAGCAATACATGGAAACAGCCTAGAAATAATATGCAATATGCAATGAATAAAGGTGACTCATCGTAAGTGATTGATGCAGGATACATAAGAGAAGTAGTTTCATGTAATAACAAGGTTAACACATAGATGTAGTGTGTACCAAAAATAGGAAGGCATGTCATATTCATAGGTATAGTGTGTAAACTAAGCAGATGCAATTTACCCTAATTAGAAGCATTACAAGCTAGACACTGTATGCAACATGCAACCACATATCACACTGCGAAGTTAGAGCAAGCACCTGTGATGGTGGTGTAGGGGAAGTGCGGTCTTCAGGTATAGAGCTACATTCAATACCTTCATTTAGGCTTGTTGTTTCTTGAGAATCATGTGGAGAGGATGAAATTGCATTCTTTATAAGAGTATTGCGTCTCATATTAACCCGCGCGCGTGACTGTCTCATCATAAGCGATAGACGCAGGATACACAAGAACAGTAATTTGATGTAAGAACATGGTGTGATAGGCAGATGTAGTATGTACCAAAAACAGGAAGGCGTGTCATATTCACATGTATAATGTGTAAGCTAAGGAGATGCAATTTAACAAATTAGGAGCATTGATGAGGGATACACAAGAAAAGTAGTTTGATGTAAGAACATGGTTAATAGAAAGACGTAGTATGTACCAAAAACAGGAAGGCATGTCATATTCACGGGTACAATGTGTTAACTAAGCAGATGTAATTTACCCTAATTAGAAGCATTACAAGGTAGACACCATATGCAACATGCAACCACATATCACACTGCCAAGTAAGAGCAAGCACCTGCGATGGTGGTGTGGGGGAATTGCGGTGATCAACTAGAGAGCTACGTTAACTATCTTCATTTAGCCTTGCTGTTTCTTGAGAATCATGTGGGGAGGATGACACTGCACTCTTTAAACGAGTAGGGCGTCTCACAGTAACCCACTCAGGTGACTGTCTCATCATAAGTGATTGACGAGGGATACAAAAGAGCATTAGCTTGATGTACGAACATTGTTAATAGACATATGTAGCATGTATCAAAAACAGGAAGGCATGTCATTATCAAAGGTATAATGTGTAAAGTAAGCAGATGCAATTTAACCAAATTGGAAGCAATACAAGCTAGACACCATATGCAACATGCAACCACATTTGACAGCGCGAAGTTAAAGCAAGCACCTGGGATGGTTGTGTGTGGCAATTGAGATCATCAACTGCAGAGCTACGTTTACTGTCTCCAACTACTGACAGTGCACCCATTAGAGCGCTGAAATGCTTAGTGCTTATCTTCGAATTACACTGGAGCGACTTCTGTCTTTTCTTTTCTGCATTCATCAATACTGCGTCAGAGTCTGAAATACCCATGCATAAAAAACAATAGTGTGAGTATGGGTGAAGTGTGTGCACAATTAGTACAGTGTAAATGTAGCAGATAGCAGGTCGGTGAGAAATAAATGACGGGAGACATATGATAGCTCTACAACATGCATGGCACACTAAATTACTACAGGATTCTATGAAAATAACAGTCGACTGAAAGCAAATAGGTCGGTCCATTTTTTCTGCACCGCCCGATGTACAAAGAATGGGCAGATCGCCTTCATCTACCTCCAGCCAGTCAGTGTTGATGATCTTCCTCGAAACGCCAGTGACCACCGGCCTAGTATTCCTCCCCTGGCTGCGCCCTCCCCTCGACCTCACCACACCGCCGTGCTTGGCACCCCCCGGCCATCCATTCAAGCCCCGCCGACCTCCAGATCGGGCGCAAGCAGCTCCTGCGCCCCAGACCCCTATGATAGACACCGATGCGCCGCTTCCCCGGGGAACAGGCGGACTAGGTGCTCCGCGCGCCTAAGCGGGTGCTGCTTCTTTTAATTGCGGTTCGACTGACCCTGAATTGAAATCCAGGTGGGCTACTGACCTCTAGCAAAGGTGAAATAGTAAAAGGGAGGAAACCTTGTGCATTTAGTATCACAAAGAAGATGCAGTAAGAAGCGCTCAACTAGTTTCTTTCGTGGGATGAATATGGTGTGAGTAGAGACGTAACATTTGCATGAATAAGGGAAGAGGAGTACCTCTTTCTGCTGGCAGTGCTGTGTCCTCCTTCTATTTTTCCGATGATCTTCTTGTTGTTCGCCGGAAACCAGAAGTTGTGGAGGACGGTGCAGCCTTGGACGAACCCATGGCCAAGTTGTTGAGTGTGGTGCGGTGGCCGTCTGTCAGCGGCGGGGAAGCAGATCTGAGGCGGCGAACGACAGTGTAGCGGGAACAGCTCCGGTGCAGTGGACGGTTGCGACAGTGGAGCTGCAGCAGTGAGGCGCAGGACGGCGTGGTCGGAGTGGTTCTGGTACGGCGCACATTGGCGTCGGCGTCGTGGAGGCAGCTCTGCCTCGGCTTTAGCTGTTAAGTCCTTGAGGGCGTTGCGGTTGTGGTTGCGTTGGACGACGATGTCGGGTACCGGCTCCGACGTGATGGAGGAGGGCGGCGGTGGATTGGCCGCTACGGGGTGGAGGACGGAGGAGGCTGGGGTTTCGCGGCTGGTGGAGAGGGCGTTTTCGCGCCCACGGAGTATGAATGGGGAAATAGAGGGAGACGGGGAACTAAGGGGGAATAATGTTTCGGTTTGAGACGCGCTTGTTTGAAATTTGGGGAAAGTTACAAACTTTGCCCCCATCTAAAATTTCGGACATATTGCGGGTTGGGGGTAGGACAGTCATGTCAGGTGTCCCAAATGTGGGCGGGATAGATTTTAGCCGAGCGCATGGGTAGGCGCCCATGGCGTATGAATGCTTCTCGGAGGCGGTTGAGACTGGCGTATTGGTGAAGTTACAAACCTACCCCGGTTTAGACCTTTGGACATCGGGCCGATAGGCTACACGGGCCAGAGTCAGGACAGTAATTTCCTACCACCAAAACATTAGTCTCGCACGGTTTCGGGTGACCAGAGGCCTATTTGGCGCTTCGTTCAATATTTGGGAGCAGAAGCATTAACGTCTTCGGTTCTCTTGAATTGAACTTTCAGGATTTGTCAAACTTCACAAATCTTTACTCTTGAAAATCCTAAAGCTACAATTATTTTGGAATGGAGGGGTACATTTGAATATACATTGTACATGAGTATATATTAAAAAATATGCAACTTACCTCAGTTCATGCATGGTTCCAGATATAATCTCCTTGGTTGCAAAAAAAAGTTAGATATGCGTATGAATATATATAGCATGTTCAAACTCACAACAAAGATTGATGCCCCCTTTTACATCTGATTTACAAATGCCATTATCTCGGGTTCAAATAGATGAATGCACTTCCTATGAATTCGAATCTTCGAAACCCCCTTTATGTTGAATTCGACATGTATTCTATTTCGTAGCTAGCAATTTGGAATGTATCCATGCAAGTGACAAATGTATAAAGTGCTTCACACTAACAACATGGAGTGCACTAATTAATGTTTATATATGTATTGCAAAAGCATCCATTGCCTGTATTTCAAACCGCTCTCACTCTATGGATCGATAATATGAAATAAACACATGCACATGCAAGAATTCAATAGAGTGTGGGTGTCTGATAGACCAATTTTCATCCATACGCAATTTGCAAAATTCATGATCTCCTCCAAAAATAATAATGCCATTTATATTTTAATTTAATGCGTAGAACCGCCTTTTACACGTAGATGCACTATTGATGTAGGGTGGAACCCTAGATGGCCGATCTTTCACGAAAGGAGCGGATCCCTACGAGGAACATGAAGAACACGAGGGGGGAAATGAGGGGAAAGACAAGAGAAACACTCAACCAACAATAAATAGATCACACATGTGCTAGATCCTCGAAACACAAAGAAAGATACAAGATCCAAAGTCAACAATGGACGATACACGGTAACCGGTTCTTCTCCGTGAGGAGGTCTTGATGGGGCCACCCAAGAGGGGGTCTTGAATCCAAGGGGATCTTCTCCGTAGAGGGGCCGCGGTCTCTCTCGTGGAGTAGATCCGTAATGGATGAGCGTAGCTCTATCTCTCAAATGATCTATCACAATGCTAACTTTCAAGTGGTGGAGGTGGAGGAGTATATATAGTCTTGGCGAATGAAAGGGTAAGTGGCTTCGGCCCAACACACGGGCGGGCGCACAGGCGTCGGACGTCCGACAGGTACCAGACGTCCGGTGACTCGCGAGGGTCCGGTCGTCCGGTGCATGTCGGACGTCCGGCGTTTTGGCTCTGGACAGGTGGTGTCAGACGTCTGGTCGGCATCGGTCGTCCGGGCGCTGGAGAGTGTCGGACGTCCGGTGTCTGGCGGTCGTCCGGGCGCTGGGAGTCATTGGACGTCCGGTGGCTCCGGTCGTCCGTAGATTCAGCTCGGGTCCTCAGGGGCCGGACGTCCGAGCTGGGCCGGTCGTCCGGTGGCTATAGCTTCGCGCAGCTTCTTCTCTTGGTCCTTGTACTTGGCGTCCTCACTAGCTGTTCCGTTGGATGTGGTGACTTCGTGGCTTTCCTCCAAGTACCTAATCATGCATAGAACACACGTTGGAGGTAGTAGCCATATCTCATATGTATAAAGTGATGGTTCGGAGAGGAGCGAGTTCACCTTGTGTCCAATGGCGTATGTTCGAGGTCTCGTCATATGTCCACTTAGGGTTTGGAGAGTAGTGGGAGTGTACATGAGGATGAACGTGGGATGCTCCGCATCATCTACCCTCCCTTGGGAAAGATCCGACCTCAGATCGTGATCCTCATCGCCATGGAAACGGTAGTCGTGGACGGACATGTAGTTGGACGGAGTGGAAGACGTTGCGCAATCCAAGTACTCCAAGGTGTCGCCGGAGTGGCATACATGCAAAAAGAGCAAACACAAACGACACTCGGAAATACAATGGTTAGAGCACACAAAGTGTCCATCATGTAAGAATGAGTCCGTGCAACAAGATTGATCATGACAAGGTGCATGAAGCTTATCCAAAAGATATGGAAATGTATGGATAACATTCATGGTAGCAAAAGCCAGAATATGATGAATGCAACCATGGTGCAAAATGATGTCATAGTGAGACGGTTTATCAAAAGCATGAATATGGCAATGGATGCTCAATATGATGTGATCATGCAATTGATGGTAGGCAATAAGATCATGATGTATGAATATGCCATCAAGGTATATCACAACAAATTTGCTAATGAAATGCACAAGCTCATATATCATGGATGACATGGGAATACAAGATGCAACAAGGCAATCATGATGTGAGTCAATCCATGCATAAAATGCAAATTTGTCATGTGTATGATATGTCCATCGAGCATGACATGTGTGAACACAATCAACAAATATGGAGGTGTTGGTATACCAATGCTCGATGTTGTGGCATGAGTGGAGGTTCGAAGGTGCATCCAATAAATCCGAGCGCTCCTCAACTTGAAGGTCCATGGGTTCCATCTCCAATGTCGGTCCTCCATCCAATAGATGTAACATGTAGACAAGAAGAAGGAAACAACAATGAAAGAGTGACCCATCCAATATGCATATTTGAGGATGGCTCAAAGGGAGGGAGTTCACCTTTAGGAGATTCTCGCAAATGTTGGTGTTGCACATCGTGTATGCCTTCACATGACCAAATTGTGTCATGACGGTATCGCCTTGTGAATCCTTCAACATGAAAGAACATGACAAACACTCGGAAAAACAAATGAGGTTAGCGGAAAACCTATCATTCGTGCGGTAAAATACCCAACAAGTGGATGCATCATGCTCATCATAAGAAAGGACAAGGGAGCATTTCATAGTATGGAGGCATATGATGTGAGAACAACCAAATAGAATAGGCTCAATCAAACAAGCATGCATCACAAGTAATGTGTCCAAGTCTCCAAGATCAATAAGCATAATTGGAGGCAAGCGACAATGAACAAGATGTATCAAGTGAGAGGCACGAGCATATATGTCATCAACCCAAGAAAGCGAGTAAGAGTTGAACATGGGTGATGCGACAAAGCAAGCAATCATGGTGATCAATTCAAGCAAGCTAGTAGTGCGAAGATGCAACATACTAGAAGAAATCATGGCAAGCATGTCATGGGTGCAAATAGTGTGCATGAATAGTTCACATGACATAGCACAAGCATGAAAGCAAGATATGGGCAAAATAGCATCAATAGCATGAGGCACATGATAAACATGGTAATAGCAACAAGGATCTCCACCAAGCATGCAAATACACATAGGAGTAACATAATTGTGAATCATGGGTAGATGCAAGCAAGGGTCACAATTGCATGGCAAAGGCATAGTAGCAAGCATAGCATGCAAAGTGAACACGGTAAAATGAGCAAGAAGCGAGAAGCGGTATATAGCCCATAGCCGTGTGAGAGCCAAGTGAAAGAGATGCGCGTAGTCGTTGCGCGAAGAGAGTGGTGGGAAGGATAGTTCACGGGATCCCAAGTTATCTTTGCTCTCAAGAGCTCGTTTCGTCAACTCTTGGGATTGAGAGGTTGACGAGTATACGTGAGTACCTACACAAAACAAGGACAAAAGGAAAATTGTGTGTGCGTGGTAGATGTACACATCATCCATCATGATGCGCACGTGCTTGTGTTGGTTAGCACAAAATATCCAATGCTCAAATAAATGAGATGCGTGATATAGAAACATGTCATCCATCATGAGAGGTTTGTTATTATGTATAGCATAATGGAGACTCAAATTGTGTAATGCATCATGGGAAATATCTAAAGCATTGTTATTCATGGAATGCATATGGTGCACACAAGGGATGTAATTATGCGACACACAATAATTTTCATGGCATGGCATATGAGATGAATTGCGCAAATCATGTAAAGGAAGCATGTCAATATCATCGCATAAAAAACAAAAGCCAATGACCATCATCTCGTCATCTATGCCATAAGTGCAAATGGGATTTATTGTAATGGGGCATGCATAGTCACTATGTTGAGATTGGAATAATGCAATATGGGATATCTCACTCATAGCATATGACAAGGTTAATGGATTGTCAAACATGATGTGACCAATAGAATTTTCACATGATATCCTATGGAGCATAGCATCACAACTAGGCAAATCAACATGCTCATCATCATATTTATCATAAATAGGTGAGTCATGACATGAAGAAGTCGCACTAGCATGAAGCATGGGAATAGGTGTGTCAACATCATGCAAGCAATCATTCGCAAAATAGTCCACTAGTGGGACAAGAGAAGTACCATCACCTATGTTACCTTTGGAGCGTCGCTCATGTGTTGTAGGTGAGGTGTTGAAAATCGTCTCATTGTCATCTTCATCTTGATGGAACCATGTGGGGGTGCATCATCGTCCACCATGGCCATCGTTGTCTCCATTGGAGGCATGGACTCATCGAGGATAGGCATGTCGTCATGTAGGAGACCTAGCACCAAAGAAGAAAACACACTAGGAGTAGAGGTTAAGTCGTTAGAAATCAAAGTGGCCTCACATGCCGTGTCGACTACCTCACTCACTAAGTGTTGTGGCTCACTCACTCCCTCTTGGATGCTCTCACTCATATGGTTGGTGGAGTCACACAAATGGCTCTCAACCTCACATAGGATGTGTGGCATGCTCTCAAGTGTGGGGCTAGTGGTGGTCACACTCATCCTCTCATAGGAAATGCTCTCAATGTCATGTGTGGTGGAGTCCCTCATGTGGTGGTGGCTCTCCTCACATGGCAATTGGGGCATCTCGTCACATGTCGTTGTCGGAGAGATGTTGGTGCAAATGTCTCCATGCTCAATCATGTCATGGTCATAGCCGTGGATGAAGGCCGAAGATGGCACATCATCACTCTCCTCGAAGACCAAAGATAAGGTCTCATGTGCGGTCTCGTAGCTTGAATCGGAGTATGAGTCGAATATGGGCGCCGTCTTCATGTTGTTGAAGAGGTTCGTGCTTGTCGCCGTGGTCGAAGGGGATGGCCCTTGCTCGACCTTCTTGTCGCCGTCTTGTTGTTGGAGGCCCAAATGATGTGGCACCTCGTAGCTCGTCTCCATGACCGAAGGGAAATTCCCATGCTCGGCCATCTTCCTTGAGGGGCTTCCGAAGATGGAAGTGTCTCCCTCGCGTGTAGTTGGTCGCCTTGTAGTTGAAGATGTCGATGTAGGCGAACTCACGGGAAGTAGGCGAAGATGCCGTATGTCCAAAGGCGAAGATGCCTTGATAGCACTTGGCGAAGATGCCGAAGTGGGTGGTGTAGCCGTAGCTCCATCTTGGTGGTGCTCGTCTCGCAGTCTTTTCTTGTGTTCATGAAGTTTGGACTTGGCGTGAAGTAGGGCTTGTTGGGACTTGTAGGAAGGCGCTTGTGGAGCATCATCGTGATGATGGTGTCGTTGTCGTGCTTGAGCTCGTAGTAGATGTCGTTTGTCGTCGTCTTGCACATGTTGCTTGGAGATGAATTGCCCTTCATGACGAGGTGGATCACGAACATGATGGTGGTCGCCATGGAGATGTGGACATGGACGTCTTGCGCTTGTGTCGCTTGGGCGCTCCGAAGAGGATCGATGTTCTTGTCGCCGCCTTTAAGATGACAAAGGGGAAGTAGACTTGATCAAGGCCCGAATCTCCTCCATCCTTGCATCTTGCTCCTCCTTTTGTGAAGAAAGCTTGTTGTCGATGTAGTCCCTTTTCCTCGCTTCGGAGTGGCGAATGTCAATGTAGAGGTTCTTGATGCGCTCTCGCAATCTTGATTGTGTGCCTTGCATTTGTCGTTGTAGATCGAAGATTGACGCATTGGTTATGTAGTTGTTCACATCGTCGTTGTTGTGGAAGACCGGAGATGAAATGCCTTGCCGATCCATCACTCCAAGAGAAAAGTGTGAGTGGTAGAAAGAGAAGAACGAATACCAAATGTACCTTGACCGAAGTTGAAAGTGGATCAATGATCACTCCAATGTGGACAAGGAAATAGCACAATTGGTACCAATTCTTGTCGGTTTCTCACACCTACACAAGTAAGGCTTATGGTGGAGCTCGGTGAGGATAGTGGCACAAAAATTTCATGTAAAATGTTAGCAAGAGTCAATAATGTTGAAAGAGATTCACAAATTCGCAAGTGAAACAAGTAGACCAATAGCAATATGGGTGGCACACGGAACCGCACACACGGATAGATAAATGGGGTCGTGCAACCAAGGATGAGCTCAAAATATGGAATCCACGGAAAATGCTCTTATTGCACAACTCTAGAGAGATGCTAGCACGATTGCTCAATAGGCGGATACGACACTTGTGCACAACCTATAGGAGACAAAAATGCAACGACTTATATCCCAAGTATGCTATGTATATATGGTTCCCGGGGCTTGATCCAAGATGATCGGAAATGACAATCTTATGTGTAATGTGGGATGATGCTATGGCACTTGCTTACAAGCTCTTTGTTCACTCTTTTTCTTTGCTTAAAAGCTTATTCTCTTTTTTTGTATGGCCACTTTTGCACAATGCACAAACCAAGATAGCTATTGTGTATATGTGGGAACAAACTTGAGGCACACGAGATGATATGATGCCAATATGATATGGTATGTATGCAATGTATGGTGTAGATCACTAATGTGCACAAGTAACGTTGCCGGCAATACTCAAATGGCTAGTCTCGATAGGCAAGTAACGCAAAATGGGCTAGGGGTTATCAATGCAATGGCAAGGGAATATACAATGGAGGGATACCACGATACCAAGATGATATGGAGGTTACCGTCCGCGGTGATGATGAGTGGCGGTGATCTTGATGGAGATACCAAGATGATGGAGACTCGTCCCTAAGTAGCCGAAACACCTTAGGAAACGGAAAACCCGTGAACTCAAAATCTCAAACGTCAAATGGTGGTAGCGGAATGCGGTGGTGTTGCACTAGGCAATGCGGAAGTGGAGGTTATGGTGGAGGACTATACACGGTGTCAGAGTTGAAAGCACGGTCCTTAAGTAGCCGAAACACCTTAGGAGACACAACTCACAACACAAATAAAATTGGGTTAAGTTGGGGTGGCAGAAGTGTATAGTGGTCAAGCCTATGCGAAAGTGGTGGTGGTGGTTGAAGAAGAAGCAACCGTCCCTAAGTAGCCTAGACACCTTAGGAGACTCAAATCACTCCTCAAGCAACCACTAATGCGATGGGGGACAAAATTGGTTAGGTTGCGGAAGTCGGTGGTGGTGTAGCGGATGATGTGGTGGAAGCCTTAGGCAAAGATGCCAAAATTGTCAAAATTTGATGGAGTCAAAAGATGTTGGTTGTATTTTTGTGGGAAGGGGGATGTCAAGAGCTTCAAAACGAGCTAAAGAACGTCAAAATCGGAGTTCGGATGAATTAGTTATGGCCGAAACAAAAATCAGCCGAAGGTGATATCTACACGTAACGGACGTCCGCTAATGGACGGATGTCCATTGAGCTCGGAAATCCGCTAATTTCCATCCGTGTTAGGGGTTCCGGTCGTCCGGTGGATGACGGACGTCCGGTCGTTCCAGGGGCTCCGGACATCCGGTAAAGTGACGGTCGTCTGGTGGTCGGGGTCGACGCGAGATTTCAGATCCGGGACGCGATTTTGGGCGGAATTTGGGGATTTTGGGGTCAAAATTGATGAGATTCCGTGGATGGAAAGTGGGGAAAATTGGGGAAATTCTAGATCCACTCGAAACCAAGCAAATCCATGGATCAAAATCAACAAAACATCATCAAACCAACAAATCACGAAAAAAATGGGGCTATTTTTGGTGGGGGTTTTCGAATTTGGGGAAGAACACAACAAAATTAGGCTAGAAAACACAACGAGGAGGCTCCAAATTTGTGATAAACCTAAGCTCTGATGCCAAGATGATGTAGGATGGAACCCTAGATGGCCGATCTTTCACGAAAGGAGCGGATCCCTACGAGGAACACGAAGAACATGAGGGGGAAAACGAGGGGAAAGACAAGAGAAACACTCAACCAACAAGAAATAGATCACACATGTGCTAGATCCTCGAAACACAAAGAGAGATACAAGATCCAAAGTCAAAAACGGACGATACATGGTAACCGGTTCTTCTCCGTGAGAAGGTCTTGATGGTGCCACCCAAGAGGGGGTCTTGAATCCAAGGGGATCCTCTCCGTAGAGGGGCCTCGGTCTCTCGTGGAGTAGATCCGTAATGAATGAGCGTAGCTCTATATCTCAAATGAGCTATCACAACACTAACTTTCAAATGGTGGAGGTGGAGGAGTATATATAGTCTAGGCGAATGAAAGGGTAAGTGGCTTCGGCCCAACACACGGGCGGGCGCACAGGCATCGGACGTCCGACAGGTACCGGACGTCCGGTGGCTCGCGAGGGTCCGGTCGTCCGGTGCATGTCGGACGTCCGGCGTTTTGGCTCTGGACAGGTGGTGTCGGACGTCCGGTCGGTGTCGGTCGTCTGGGCGCTGGAGAGTGTCGGACATCCGGTGTCTGGCAGTCGTCCGGGCGCTGGGAGTCGTCGGACGTCCAGTGGCTCCGGTCGTCCGTAGATTCGGCTCAGGTCCTCAGGGGCCGGACGTCCGGGCTGGGCCGGTCGTCCGGTGGCTGTAGCTTCGCGCAGCTTCTTCTCTTGGTCCTTGTATTTGGCGTCCTCGCTAGCTGTTCTATTGGATGTGGTGACTTCGTGGCTTTCCTCCAAGTACCTGATCATGCATAGAACACACGTTGGAGGTAGTAGCCATATCTCACATGTAGAAAGTGATGGTTCAGAGAGGAGCGAGTTCACCTTGTGTCCAATGGCGTATGTTCGAGGTCTTGTCATATGTCCACTTGGGGTTTGGAGAGTAGTCGGAGTGTACATGGGGATGAACGTGGGATGCTCCGCATCAACTATGCCTCGCCCCGTTCTCACAAACGCATTATATATCTCTCTATCTAACGCATAAGTGCACACACTTTATATGCATCGGCATTTCTCTTTCACACATGCTCACAATCTCTCTCAGGGTGTCGGGGTGTCTCACACACATGCTCTCTCTGTTTCTCTCTCTCCTTCTGACTACTATGTACCACTCTTTTCACTAATCTCAGTTGGAAAACACTATTTCTCTCACATGCATATATACACATGCACGGTCTCTACTAGCCCTCTATACGCACATATATGTGCCTACGTGTCTCCCGCACACACATTATCTTTAGGCCTCTCTCGCACACATTCCCCCCGACACACCTCTCTCTTAGTAGTTGGCAGATATGATTTCATCATATCATTCGGTAGGATATCCCTGGCTGTTAGGCTGGATGGTAATACGAGGCAAAGTTTTACCCTAGTTCGGATCGGACCCTTGCAGTTGAAGAAAGAGCCTACTCCTAGTACTGTATATTAGTGATAGGGGTGTGTACAAAGTATACGTGAATACCGGGCATTGTGCGTGTGTGTATACTATCGACGAACTAGCCCCCAAGCTTGTATAACATACTAAGGGCCTAGGGTTACAAATCATATATAGTCGGATTATCACCAGTGGGGATAGAGTCCTCCGCGACTCTAGTAGCTTCGTGTTGTACGCCGAGTCCTCCACATGGGTCTTTGTATAACACATCTTGGTCCAACCTATATGTGGCGCAGGATGGAACCGACCCATGAGTCTTCATGTTGACCCACCACAACTAGAAATGATGTGCCCACCACACCACACATGCAATCGGCCACTAATAAAATAAGCATATACAATAGTACAACGGTATCTAGCTCACGATACGTCTCCATATTTTGTTGATGACACTGACGGACTTTGCATTCGATGTGTGCTCCGTATTTTGTTGATGACACTTACAGTCATTGTATTTGAAGCAAAAGCACGATATGGTCACTGGACTTCAGAATAAGCTCATCACGGTCACCACATACATTTTGTCGTGCTAACCAACATGTGGTTGGATGGTTAGAGGACAGTGGTTTCTCGAGCCCACCAAGGTTAAAGTCCCGGTGCTCGCATTTATCTTGTGTTAATTTCAGTATTTTCCGGCGATGTACGTTCAGTGGGAAGAGACGTTCCACTTGACTACGAGGCACCTATGGTGACTTCGTAAAATCTCAAGATCATATATGTTGGCCCACTCTCTCGAAGGTGCTCATAGGGGTAGGGTTCGCGTGTGTGCACTTATAGCGGTGAGTGCTTGCGCCTATATATGAGCCCTTGCGTCTGTACCGTGTTAAACAAATACATATCATGATTATACGGTCACTGGCTCACCCGTACAACTCCGTATTTTGTTGATGACACAATCAATTGACTAGTCAAACGTTCCACGCGGCACAACTAGTGTTGCACCATCGGGGCGCGTAACCGTGGGGCCCACCTGTCAGCCCGTATATGAAAGAAAGAAATGGTACTTTGAGTCTGTACTGTGTTAATAAAATAGGGGTACATTTTAGGGTGATCATACGATCACTGGCTCACCATACAGCTCCGTAATTTGTTGATAACACGATCAATTGACCAGTCAAACGGTCCACATTCAGCAGTGCATATTATCATAGGGCCCACCTGTCAGCACGTATATGAAGGACAGAAATGGTAATAAATTAGTGGTCGGTGGGCATTCGAAGTCGTGAGACCTCTGGTTGGCAATCACCGGCGGTTGGGGGCGTTCATTGGGCGGTGGGATGGGGATCCCCGGAGAAAAAGCTCGGCGGGGGGGGGGGGCTAGAGGGATGGCCGGTGCGGCGGCGGACTGATACGTCTCCAACGTATCTATAATTTTTGATTGCTCCATGCTATATTATCTACTGTTTTAGACATTATTGGGTTTTATTATCCACTTTTATATTATTTTTGGGACTAACCGATTAACCGGAGGCCTAGCCCAGAATTGTTGTCTACCACGGGTGAACAAACAAATTGCGACTTGACGCATTATGTTAAATTAAAAAAAGTGGCAAACCATGTGGGGCCTACCTTAGAGGCAAGGCTCTATACACTCGAGTACTTTTGATGTGTCCCGTCAACTCGCAGAACGAGGAGAAGCTTGCTTAGTATGACGTCTCCCCCACCCACGGGTGCGGTGGCTCGTAGGATGAGGTGAAGCTTGCTTATGAGTAGTAATAGTACTACTACTACTACTGTATGCCTTTACGCCCGCTCCCTCGCCCACACGCGCGGTGGCTCGCAGCACGAGGAGAAAATTTTACTACTCCCTCCATTTACTCTTCGTCCCTACTACGTACTTTGGTTAGTACTCTCTCCATTTACTTATACAAGGCCACTATAAAAAAATACATTTTGCATCTATACAAGGCCACAAATAGTAATCGAGACAAAAGTTACTACTCCCTCCTTTCCAGTTTATGGCTCAATTTCAAAATCTCTCCAACTAAGGTAGACGGTGAGTGGTCGAATTAATTTTGTAGTTTGCACAAGTAATTAGTACGCTCATTTTTCTCAAGAAGTTATGTTTACCGAGGCATTAATTAGAACAAATGCATGAATGACCACTAAATTTCCATGAACTTGTACATGCATTGGTTAGTTTCCTCTTGACACTGCTTGCGTCGGGTGATCTAACGCACCTCAAAATCCAACATGTAATGGTACTACTACTAGTATAGTATAATTGAGACTTATCAAACGGAAAAACGAATGTTTTTTAGATGACTCCTATAAACCCTAGTGGGTACGTACCCATAAAAACAGATTTTTCCAAAACTAAGTCACTCCCTTTCATGAATTCTGTAGTATACTCCTCCGTCGACGCTCCCTTTCATGAATTCTGTACTTCCTGTCGCCGACATGTGAGACATATAGCAACCGGGTCGACGTGTCAAGCACCAAATAACAGTGCAGAACAGTAGGGGGGACGCACCCCACTCGTACCGGCCTAGTAGTAGTAATGAGCAATGAGACGTCAAATCACAATGCCGCACCTTCCCAGACGGACGAAGCGGCCATTATTTCACACTTTGGTTCACCATCATCTCAAACCACGTAGTATTGCATCTGCCCCAAGAGGGGCACGCGCATCGCCTTGGTACATCATGACACGTGGGACCGCATGACAGGCCATGCTCCCCCACCGATCGCTCGGTAAAATCACCTCATTTTTACTATACTTCCTCCGTATCAGTTTACTACATGGCATGCACATCGTTCTAGGTTGAGAATTTAACTGGCTATATATGTGATGAACAATACTCTAGCCTTTTAAAAAATGTATACTTTTGTATAGTAGTACTATCGATGGATTACACCATGGAGCAAAAATTGAAATTGAAAAAAAGGTGGTACATATAGAGAGTGCTCGTCGCCAAATTATGCATATAGTACTATTAAAAAGGCTAGTACGTGCTTAATTGGGGTGCTAAATTCTATTAAAGAAATAATAGTAGTATGTACATACTGAAGAGTTAAAGTAACGAGAAGAAACATAACATAGTTCTGCTGGGGGCTCAGCACAACACACCCCTCAAATTAAACTAAGCACACCTGAAATTAAACTATGCAACTAATCTGGTAGACACTGCATTAGAAGTTTAGAACCACCATGAGCAACGACACTGCCACCTTACTCGGAGTCCTTGTCCATGTCCTCGACTTCGTCCTTGTCCCTCTCCCTCTTGGCCAATACTTCTTTGCTTGAACCGTACACTTGGTTGTTGCTCTTCATCCAACCCTTGTAGATATTGAAGCAAAGGTAGCCATCCATTGCAGCGTAGTGGATGTGGTCTATATCTAGTACATTTCGCTGCCATGCATGACGATGAAACGTGTATGCAGGTTTCTCCAGTTTACCGTACGAAGGATGAACCATGGCTCCTGTCAGGGTCAGCATTGAAGGCTGACGAGAGGACACCAGCCGATTCTTCTGGAGGTCGAAGGGGTTGCCTACAACAAGACCTATCCGATGCAGGACATCCCTGTCATTCTTAAAGTCTACAGTAACGAATTTCACTGTTTTGTCCTTGAGGAAGTTCTTAAAATCCTGGCACTCAACATCGGCATGGCATATGTGGTAGACCAAGCAAACGTTATGTACGCAAACCTAGATCACGGCATGCTTCTTCCTCTCTTCGTCCTTTAGATCCTTCTCTGGTCCCAGGACTGTGGTGTACTCAACATCTAGCCCAGCGACCCACTCATCATCTGAGTTTTCGAACATGCGTCTGAAACGAGAAAGGCATCCTTTCACCATCGCGGAAGAACGAGTGTAGATGACATCGAACTCATCGCCGGTGATGGTTCTAACCTTGTACTCACTACCGATCGTGGAGATTTGGGATGCCATGGATTTGGGAGGAGGGTTAGGATTAGTGGAACTGCCGTAATGTGAATGGACGGGACGACTAGGAGTGAACCGCCGTAGTATTGAAGGACGTGCGGGGACGAGTAGGAGCGAACTGCCAAGGTGCGAACGGCAGGGTAGTGGATTTCCATTCTCCCATTATACGGGCTTCCGAGAGCCCTTGGATCTGAGATCGAACGGTTGCATGGCGTGATTCTAGACCTATGGGTGAATATCCTATCCTGGAGGGTTATTCTGCAAATTTTCAGCAACTAAGCATGCGACCGTTTGATCTCAGATCCAAGGGCTGCCAGCAACCCGTATCATGGTCGCGCCTACCACGACCGTCGCGTCGCTCGCGCGGTCGCGCCCTTGGAGATTTAACACGGTGCGTTAGGCTATCTGATGTTGGCATTTCATACATAGTCATCACTTAGTCACTCATACTACAACAAGGTTGGCTATAAGGTTGGCTATAAGTGTATTTTTTACTCCTCTCTGTCTATTTCTTTGTAATGGAGGCGGTCAGGAATCGGGAGACTCACGCCGGTCGTAGCACCGCAGTTAAAGTGATAATGGCAAGTCAAATCACGGGGCCCCACCTGTCCAGCAGTAACTCGTTGTCAAATCACACAGCCCTATGTTTGCAACAGCCTACTCCCTCGTCTTCTCGCGTCTCTGTCGAACCGACTAGGCGGAACTGCCCCGCCTACCGCGCAGGAAAAGCCCCGCCCTCGACTTTTAAATACAACTACATCCGCTTAAGAATCCAATGATATACTTTTTGTGACATAGTAACTCATATTTAGTTAGTCAAATGGATGACCTAGAATTACGTGCAGGCCCTATAAACCGAGATGCCTAAAACTAAAAAAACCAAGACGGAGAGGCTAGTTCAGCATGTATCTTTTTAGATCAATATAGTCGGGATTCACCAAGGAGCAAAACCAAGTGGTAGGCTGCTCATGTCGTGTTGGCGTAGCAACTCAAGCAGGGTCAGTCCGCACATGAAATGGCGACACACTTAACCCTTTGGTCGACATGTGGCTCATCCACCGTCTTGTTCCATGTGCGATGCACCAAATTACAGTTCGGAGCAGCGGTTGGAATTGGAGGCACCCCGGTCGTCGCGCCGCAGTAGTAGAAAATGAGCGATGAGGGGTCAAATCACAAAGCCCCACCTTTCCCGCATTAAGCTGGACGGACGAAGCAACCATCATTTCACTCTAGGGCGCAAGAGCATAAAGAAAAGAGAAAACAATGATGGGTGCGGTAGCTACCTAGGGCACCTAGGGTAGGGGTCTCCACTACAGATCCTTTTTTTAAAGCGCCTCCACTACAAATCGGCTTCTCCCTCGTCCTCTTGAAGAAAACCGATGATGAGTGCGGCGGTAGGGTTTGTAGGAGTACTACGGCATGTGGGGCCACGTCGTAGTAAACGGGTTCGAGTCAACGCCTTAAATATGTGTGGGCCGCTTGGTTTTACGGGAACGAGGCAGCATTTTGGGTTTGGGGACCAGTGGAGATATAGTACGTAGAAAAAATTGTGGACGTAGGTTCGATCGAAAGGCAATGATGCATGGGCCCTGCATTTTGATATACCCGGGGCCGCGTGAAATTTGCTACTCTACTCAAAACTAGTAAGGTACACATGTATTGAACGCATGAGATTTCGAAACCAAATTATGAATAAATACACACTATAGCATGTAAAGCTTTGAGTCATATATGCATGATGTAGATGTTCGTTTAGTTCTTATAGTTCATCTCATTCAAAATCAATTAGTTTTATAAAAATGTTAAGATTCATGGGGTTGTGCATTGTAAATCATAAAGTAAAAAACAAATAATGGCAATTCATTTAGAAAAAATAATCAATTATGATACAGAAGATTCTAGAACAAAGGAGAAGTTCTTGTGTTTTGAGGTTTGTGCATTATGCTTAAGTTCAACCATGGAGTCTTCTAAATTGTACATGCGGCAGATCTAGTGGATTGTTGATGATATCCAACAGCTAGTAGTGCTCGGATTTGCCTATCTCTGCACTGTCGGGTTAGCTTCATCCAGCGACCATCTTTCAAAGTTATTGGCACACTATATAGTTCTTGTGCCATAGTTGCATGTTTTGGAAAAAAGCTACTAGTGGGTTGTACTATCTATTTAGGAATAGAAGATGTATACATGGAAGTTGTAGGGAAAGAGATGACATGGAGCATCTCAATTCCTATGAGTAGGGATTGGAAAAGAGATGTCATTTGGTTCACATCATAGGAACTTTTCTATTGAATCTAGAGATGACATGTATCTCAATTCCTATGAGGAAGGATTAGAAAAGATATGTAATTTGGTTCATATCATAGGAACTTTTCTATTGAATATACACTAATGTTTATTTTCCTTTGAAATTAAGGGAGTACAGGAATCCATTCATATGAACCAAGTGGCTCTAAAGCTATAGAAATGATATCATGTTTATTTCCTTTGAAATGTGGAGTATATGAATCTATTCCTATGAACCAATTGGCTCTAAAGGAAAAAATCCTATAAAAATCATATCATATAGAGTTCCTATGATATTCCTCGACACTAAAGGATGCTTGAAATTGATGCGGGTGATACAATGGTCTTTCTTTGTAGACTCCTCACCCATCTTTATAGTTACCTCTCGAAGATGAATGAAATGATACATACATGGTATTCTACATGTGGAATTTGGTACACGAAAACTCGGTGAAAGTTTGTGAGGTTCGAATTTTCAATAAAGCTATATGCACTGCATTTCAGAACGGAGAGAGCATACGGCAGTTGCTAACACTCACATGGAAGATTTGTGTGTAGGAGGAGTGGCTGTTCTGTTAAATGACATGGCAAAACTGACACTGTCGGATGCCGATCTAACGGTTCTTACAGCGTTCGTCAGGAAAAGGCTTGTGGCGAACGTTTGTCGGATAATGATTTACGGACACATGCATTGCATTGATACGTGCCCCCCCTCTCTCTCATGCACAGCACCCTCATGAGTCACGACTCTCCCGAGTCCTCTCGCAGACTCGCATGTCGCACCCACCGTCTATCTGCAGGTAGACGTCACGCACATATGTGCTCTTCACACCCTACCCTCAGAACTTCTAAAAAACGAAAGACGGCGCGCACATTTTATTTTAGCTCACACGTCACACACTTATACTATTACTCTTGCGGCGAACATTCTTTGGGCATAGTATATTGTACTCTCACGAAGAGAAGCGGTGCACGCACGCACTAGTTCTCTCACACCCACTCGCGGGTACACGTAGGAGCGCATTTTTTGAAGCTGGTACAACAAAATCACTCCACTATATATAAAAGCAGGAGCCTTAGCGCTTGCTTTACTAGGGTTCCTCTCGTTCACTCTCTCATGCTCTCCAGATCTAAGCAACACATAGGTGGCCACACTCTCTCTCAGCTCACGGCTGGTCACAAATCCGGCCGGACAACCTCGACCGGGGCAGGGGTGTAGGTGCATCGTTCACGCTGTCGTCGGCGGCAAGGGAGGAGACCAACGGCTGCCCACGCATCTCGATCGGCGGACGTGTCGTTCTCTCCAAGAGAGCGCCGGCTCGGGAGGGCCTCGGACCCCTTCTTCCTCCCTGCGGTATTGTGGCCAAGATGCGGCCTCCCGACGCCGTCTTTGCCACATGCCGACGACCCTCAGGTATATATTCCTTCGAAACCTGCCTTGCTCTACTGCCCCAGCTCCCTTCGTGTGGATCCTTTTCAACTTCCGTCCATTGTTCCAAAGCCACCTAGACTTCTACTATTATTAGAAGTAAAGCTAGTTCATATAGTCGACTCAAAGCGTTGGTTCAAACAGGGAAGAAAGTGGGAAAGCTATAGCATGAATCTAGGACTTGGTTCTAAGAGGAAACGGGGGAAGTAGTAATATCTGTCACTGTTTAAATAACCGTATTTCGTATTTGCGCAAACAGGGATGTCTGTCTCCATATCGTTTCGGGATGTCTGTCTCCGTATCGTTTCTATCCGAGCAATCAAAAGCACACACCTCAGTTTTAGTACAACTGCGCAAAATGAGATGGCTATCCCTCGTTGCCGTCGTCTAACCTCCCGTCCTCAAGGTATCCCTACATTGGTAGTAACTAAGGTAGAATGACCAACGCAATCTAAAAGAAGCCGATTCGTACGTTGTACTTCCTGATTGCAGTGCAGGGACGAGCGAAAACAACTGCATCCTAGTCCGGAATGCACTTTCTACCGGTTCATCCATGGACCGAGGACTAGCTGGCACGGCTGCACGGCGGTTTTTTGGACAGGTGCGCGGACAAGAGGCATTGTGGTCTGCTTATTTCTGCAAATAGCGGTGCTTAAATTTAGTGAAATGCACAAGCATTTTAGCTGGTCAGTACACTGCATGGTTTAGTTCAACATTCCAGCTGAGACCACAATTATAATTGGTTATTCTAGAATGAGAGAACCTCACCCTGAATGGTGGCAACAAGAAAAAACCAGAGTGAACTCCAGGAAATTTAAGCCTGACGGGAGGCCCTTTGCTCAGAGAAGCCTTGCTTGTTTTTTCCTGATTTGTAAACCTTCTCACAACTTTGTCTTTTGTTGTGAACTAGTATATGTTTGTTATGTTCTATGAATCATTGAGATGTATAAAATTGCTGAACTTATGCTTTTCAAGTTTTTTATGAAGACGAGTTTAATGTGAGTGTTCCACATGAGCGCTGGACTAGTGTGTGAACGTTTGGAATTTATTACATTGTGGCCTCAATTAACTGCATGAACCACTGTAACAAGATACATAGTTGCTTATATGCCAGACAGCAAATTGTTGATTGTTAGCTGGTCGATAGCCTAGTGTTGAAGCGAGCTGAGCCAATGTGTCGTGTTTTGCACAACTGCTTACAAGTGGGGTAGCACCAACAGTGTTTACAAGTACTTGTGTATACGTCGGTGCACGGTTCTCGAATGAGTGCTCTATTTCATCAAAACACACACTGCTCGTATGATAAACCGTGACAACTTATGTCTTACCATGCCATATTCATGAAAAAACTAGTGAGGACGCATCTGTTTCGGCAACAATTACGATGGTTCTCACATGATTCACAGGCACACAAAAGTAGCAGCAGTTCCCATAGACGGATTCAAACAGAGTACTAGCCCCAGAGGGGTCGATAACAGGCAAGGTTCGGATAATTAGACACAATCCAAACTACTATTAAACACTAGCTGGGCAACTATTTCATGCCTCGATCTAATTTGGGCTGGACACAAGACGGACCTTGCCATGAACATCATCGAGGACGTCCTGCAGTAGCTCAATTCTGTGAACCTTCATGAAGACAACCTTGTGGCCTTGCCACTGATAAACTTGTTTATGGAGGCATGCCACATCATCTTCCTGCATAAGCTTGACAAGAACAGTATGCCTCACAAACGAAGGAGTAGCTTTGAACTTCTTGTGCTTCAGTACACCCTGGACAACACGCGTGACAACAATGAGGCTGGAATACAACTCTCCATTGGTATAACCGCAAATGGCTTCCAAGATCCAACAGCCTAAGAACTCTGTTTTCCTAGTGTGTATATTCAGGCCGCCCGCCTCATAGCGAGTGACATGTACAACCACACAATCCTTGTCTGCATCAGGGCTCTAATTGAAACAGAAACAAATTCTGAATTACTTTTCAGTATAAGAAACACAAGTTATTTAAACCACTATGTATAGCATGGCATCGAAGCTAATAAAATTTTGCATTATTAATCACCACATACTTCCTTTTCTAAAAAAATCACCACATACTTAGATGAAAAACCACAATCGAGATCGGCAAAGAAGGAAATCACCTTGGGCAGCTCAGTGGGGGGGGACACATCCTCGAAGGGGGAAAACTGCTCCTGTAGTGCCACGGGGGTTGTAACCTCAAACGGGGCGTTGACCATCTCAGTAGTGGCTGTGAGCGTACCTGGGGTCGGCTCGGTGGTTGCCTCCATCTTCTTGGAGCTCTCTGTCTCGTGGGGATCAGCCTCCCGCGTCTGCTCCAATATCAGCAGATCTTTGCCTGGTTCTCCTTGGTCCATCATGAAACTGATGAATACTAGGAGACCACTGAAAGGAGAACACAATCGCAATGACAATGAAACAAAAAAGAGAGTGAGGATCGGTTACTGGTTTGCAAAAGTTCTTTTTTTTCTCTGAACGGAAATATACCAACATCACGGATCCGCTTACCTTCCCTTCGTTCGGAGAGAAGAATAGTGGCAGATGTGAGTGTTGCCTTTCTTGAAGATGGTGAGGGAGAAGGGGATTCAGCGAAGAGTGGAATGATGGTTGCTTTGTCCGTCAAACTTAGACTGCGGGGAGGTGGGGTTTTGTGATACGACGGCTCGTTACTGCCGCGCTACGACCGGGGTGACTCTCTGCTTGCATACTGCCTTCTAATTTAGTGGATGGCATTTGGGCCCGCGTGCTGCATGGCCCGCATGTCGGTGAACAAAACTATAACGACATTCAGTAGAGGGAGATGTTTCAATGACCTAGGAGGAGCCAGAAGCAGTAGAGTGTCTCCACTGTACTAGTAGTAATTGTCTTTCTGGGTAGCTGTAGAGTGTCTCCACTCTACTAGTAGTAATTGTTTCTATGGGCTCAAGACAAAACAGCCCATCCACACTAGTAAATAGTAAAATCAATTCAAAAGCCCATATATTTACTGAATTGACGGATGGGTATGTCGAAGAGCAAAAAAAGGAGTTTCAGGTGGGCAAAAGAGCTTCTGAACGTGTCGGGCTTCTATTTACAACATATTGTGGTCATAATCCAGTAAATTTTACGACCCAGGATGTTCATTCTATGGACCTGACTAATCCATTTGACTATGACTGCCGAAAACAGTGCTAGAGTTAGATGTTGTTGCCCTTTTCAATTTGTTTTTTTATAAACCTGATGAATAATTAACCCTCGTGCTTTTGGACAGTTTGTAAGCTGGAGTTAGATGTTCCTACCCTTTTCAACTCGGCTGTGACTGTCATATTTTCTTTGAAACAAGGCAAATGGCTTGCCATTCGTTTAATTTAGAGTGAAATATTGTAACAAATCCCAACCAAGGGAAATAACATCACTCTCGCCGGCTGCTTGAGCTCACTGTGCATTACAAAAGCCAAGTGATTAGCCCCCACCAGCACCCACAAACTTATTTTGAACTAGCACATCAAATGGGCTGTAAATTTTCATAGGAAAGGTTGCATGACCGTGACAGATTTGGATTCTGACATTTGGGACCCGTGAGGAAATAGCCTATCCAAGGTGGTGTCAAATTACTAGCTAGTCAACAAACGATTCTGTCTACCAGCCGTTGCATTGACATCCAACATCTGTCGTGTATCTTCTATCTCTTGTCTTCTTCTTCCTCCAGCCGCCCAAACCAAACCACCCCGTCGGCTCCGCCTGCTCCCGCCTCCCATGGATGGCTGCGTCTCCGCCTCCCTACCGTACGTACCCTCCAATGTTGGCCAGTCCCTCCCTCTATTCCCCCACACGTCCTATTATTCTCCGGTGATGTCAGCCCCAACACGCACCCGCGCCCGAACCAGTCAACCCTCGTACTCCCCTCCGCCTGCGACTGGACCGGCGCATCTTCAACAGCTCCTATTTGTTCCGTATGAGGCCTCGCCGTCGTCCTCCGCCTTGCGGCCTTGGTTCGCTCGCCGTGCGCGGTGCGCCGCCCTCTTGCGTTGTCAACATCGTCAACAACCGAGAGGAACAAGGAGATGACTGGATGTGGAGAGGATGACAGTAGGGACCCACCAGCGTCATGGCAGTACGCAAGCAAGTGCCTTTATAGTACAAGCCAAAAATATGGTTCCTCCTAATGGTTGGACATCTGGGGCTCATGCCATTGTCAACGTAGTCAATAAACGAGAGAATTACACTACGAGCGGCTGACACCAGGGACCCAGCAAGTCGCGCATTTTTTTAGGAACAAGCAATTGTTATTTATACTAGTTTTAGCGACGGATCAGGGTAACAACGGGGCTGTGCGGGGGCTGTGGCCCGTCTAGCCAGGGTTTTATTTATGTTTACCATATCATGAGTCCAGTTGTGTTTTTTTCTTGCTGAAAATGGCTAGCTCAGTTCTATTTTGTTAAAAGAAATACCCAAACAAGGCCTACTTGCTTTATCGGCCCTGCTGGGCTACAAATCTTTCAAGACGAGGAGAGTTTCATTCGGTTTGCCCAGAAATGGGTTGTACATTTTTAAAACACATCAAACCGGGAATTAGTTTCAATTTTTTTCATTACAAGATCTTAAATTCCATTGATTTTATGTGTGGACAATTATTTGGATTTTATATTTATATAAATTATTTTCAAAATAGTTTAAATGTGAATCGATATTTCTGGATTAAAAACAGTTGACTGCACCGAAATATGCAAAATTTCGTATAATTTTTAACCGTGGCCACAATATGAGGTGTAATGCTAACAAAAAGAAGATGGGCTCCAAAAAAATTCTTGAGAATTAGCAAATGGGCCGTACATTATTAGAAATAATGGCAGATGGGTTGTATGTTGTTTTCCACGGATTTGAGGCTAACTTGTGCGCCTACTACAGGTTGACGCGTATGCTTTCATAAAAAAAAGGTTGATGCACATGCAACGCCCTGTCAACTTAGTCAACACACAAGAGTAGTGACTATTGGATGTCCATCCAACGGCCGTCGTGCTTCTTCAATCTCTGCTCTTCATGCTCCAGCCGCTCAACCAAGTGCCGACGGGACTTCCTGCTCCCTCCTCCCGCGGCCGGCTATGCTACCGCGCAGGCCTCACGACCCCACCGTACTCCCATCGCTGGCCTAGCCATCCCTCTACTCACCCACACATGTTGTTATTCTCCGGCGACGGCAGATGAACCAGTAAACCCTCGTACTCCTCCGCGTGGGAAACAACTGCTGAGTATTCCCTGGCTCCGTGTCATTCCCTTCCTAGGCCTCGCCGTCGTCCACCGCCCTGGTGCTCTCGGCGCGCCCTGGTCAACGTGGTCAATGAACGACATCCATCGGAAGTGGACTGTATATGGAGAGGCTGACAGCTGGGTCCACGGCCGCACGCAAGGAAATGCCTCCTTATTACGCACAAAATAATGATTCCTCCACCTGACAGCTAGGACCCACAGGAAGGGCCTCTGTATTTCACGAAAAAAACGTTCCCCCCGCTGATAGGTCGGACCCACCAGCTATATCTTCACACGGGAAGTGCCTCCTTATTACGCCCAAAAAAATGAATACCCCCTGCTAGCTGGGACCCACCATATTGTTGGGCTGACTTGTGGGCCTACTAAGTTGACGGGGACGGAGGGATTTGTCAACTTAGTCAATACTCCAGTGACCGTATGATGTCCATCCAACGGCCTTAGTGCTTCTTCAACCTCTGGTCTTCTTGCTCCAGCCGCCCAAAGCAGCGCCGGTCGTGCCGCCAGCTCCTGCCTCCCGTGGCCGGCTATTCTACCGCGGAGGCCTCACCGCCCCCATACTACTCCCACCACTGGCCAGGCCATCCCTCCACTCACCCACACCCCCTATTATTCTGCGGCGACGGCAGCCTCACACCGCAGCCGAACCAGTGAACGCTCATACTCCTCTCCGCGTGGGCATCCACTGTCGCGTCTTGCCCGGCTCCGCATCGTCCCCTTCCTAGGCCTCGCCGTCGTCCACCGTCGTGGTGCTCTCGGCGCGGCGTGGTCAATGTGGTCAACGACCGACTTCCATCGGAAGAGTACTGTACGTGGAGAGGCTGACAGCTGGGTCCACGGCAGCCGCAAGGAAGTGCCTCCTTATTATGCAGAAAATAATTATTCCTCCACCTGACAACGGGGACCCACTGGACGGGCCACAAGTATTTTGCGAAAAAAATAGTTTCCCCTGACTGCTGGGACCCACCGGACGGGCCACCGTATTTTGCGAAAAAACGTTCCCCCTGCTGTCAGCTCGAACCCACCGGAAGTGCGTCCTTATTACGCACAAAAAAATGAATACTCCCCCGGCTAGCTGGGACCCACCTTGGTGGGAGGCTGACTTGTGGGCCTACTAAGTTGACGGGGACAAAGGGCTTTGTTAACTTAGTCAATATGAACGATTCTAGCTCCAGTGACCGTACGATGTCCATCCAACGGCCGTAGTGCTTCTTCAACCTCTGGTCTTCTTGCTCCAGCCGCCCAAAGCAGCACCGGTCGTGCTGCATGCTCCTGCCTCCCGTGGCCGGCTGTGCTGCCGCAGAGGCCTCACCGCCCCTACTATTCCCACTGCTGGCCAGGCCCTGCGACGACGGCAGCCTCACACCACAGCCGAACCAGTGAACCCTCGTACTCCTCTCTACGCGGGCTTCCACTGCCACGTCTTCCCCGGCTCCGCGTCGTCCCCTTCCTAGGCCTCGCCGTCGTCCACCGCCATGGTACTCTCTGTGCGGCGTGGTCAACGTGGTCAAGGAACGACTTCCATCGGAAGAGTACTATACGTGGAGAGGCTGACAGCTGGGTCCACGGCCACAGCCCAGTTTTTTTATGATTTGCCAAGTAAGTCGCTTTGTCAGGCCTGTTGGGCTGCAAATCTTTCAAGACGAGGAGAGATATCATTCGGCTGGCTGAGAAAATGGCCCATCAGTAATGAGAAATGGAATGTACATTTTTAAAACACATCAAACTGGCAATTAGTTTCAAATATCTTTTTTTCATTTCAAGATTTTAAATTACATTAATTTTTATGCGTCGAGAATTTGTTGGATTTTATATTGATATACATTTATTTTTAAAATCAGTTTGAATATGAGACAAAATTTCCGGATTAAAAACGGTACAGACCGCACCGAAATATGCAAAATTTTGCATAATTTTTTAACCGTGGCCACAATATGGGCTGTAGTGCTAACAAAAAGAATATGGGCTCCAAAAAAACCTTAAGCATTAGCAAATGGGCTGTAAATTATTAGAAATAATGGCGGATGGGTTGTATGCTATTTTCCACGGATTTGAGGCTTTCCTAAAAAAAAGGTTGACGCACAAGCACCGACTGTTGGATGTCCATCCAACGGCCGTCGTGCTTCTTCAATCTCCGCTCTTCCTGCTCCAGCCGCTCAAACAAGCGCCGGTGGGACTGCCTGCTCCCTCCTTCCCGCGGCCGGCTGTGCTGCCACGTAGGCCTCACCGCCTCACCGTACTCTCATCGCTGGCCTAGCCATCCCTCTACTCACCCACACCTGCTGTTATTCTCCGGCGATGGCAGACGAACCAGTAAACACTTGTACAGTCGTACTCCCCTCCGCGTGGGAAACAACTACTGAGTCTTCCCTGCCTTCGTATCGTCCCCTTCCTAGGCCTCGCCGTCATCCACCGCTGTGGTGCTCTCGGCGCAGCGTGGTCAATGTGGTCAACGACCGACTTCCATCGGAAAAGTACTGTGCGTGGAGACGCTGACAGCTGGGTCCGCGGCCGCAGCAACGAAGTGCCTCCTTATTACGCGCAAAATAATTATTCCTCCACCTGACAGCGGGGACCCACCGGACGGGCCATCGTATTTCACGAAAAAAACGTTTCCCTCCTGACTTCTGGGACCCACCAGCTACACCTTCGCACGCAAGGAAGTGCGTCCGGGCAAAAAAACAAAACGGTTCGCCCCCCTGACTGTTGGGACACACCAGCTACATCTTCGCACGCAAGGAAGTGCCTGACAGTCGGGACCCACCTGGTCGAAACGTACGTAGCGTTGTCATTCTGGTCGTGAACGTGTACGTACATATATACTGGTGGATATAGAGGCGCGCACGTGTCGTAGTAGAGGCGCGCATGTAGCATGTACACGTACGTACAGCGGCCAGGGTGCAAGAAAAAATGCGGCCACGTATGTGTACATACAGGCGGGGTCTCGAACGCCTACTCGCGCATACATACGGCCAGGGCTCGTTGACATGGCTGGGTCGGAACAGAGAAACAGTGTCGTCGTCGTCGTGTTCATGGGGAGGCAACGGAATGTGTCGTGTTTATGAGGAGGTAACGAAATGTGTCGTGTTCATCGGGAGGCAACGGAACGCGTGGGAGACAACCGGCTGGGTCGGAATGGAATGCGTGGTCGTGTTCATCGGGAGGGCTTGGACGGAACAGGCGATGAAAACGAGGCCTGGCGTACCGCACAACGGAGGAAACGGCCTTGTGTTCGACCGACCATGTTTGAAACGGGATCCTGTTCATCGGGAGGAGTCTGGCATACCGCAAAACGGATGAAACGGACCTCCTACGGTCGAAACGGGGGTCCTGTTGATCGGGAGGGGTGTGGTGTACCGCAAAACGGACGAAACGGACTTGTGTTGGAGTGCTACGGTCGAAACAGGGGTCCTGTTCATCGGGAGGGGTGTGGCGTACCGCAAACGGGACTCCACGGGATATTGTTCATCTCCACCATCGACCTCCTCCAGCCTCCACGTGCTACCGTCGACCTCCTCCAGCCTCCACGGGCTCCTGTTCATCCAGCCTCCACCGCCCACTACTCTACTGGCTACTGTTCAACCACCCCTCCATGGGCACCCCTCCACAGGCACCCCTCCACCGTCTACTGTTCATTCAGCCCTCCACCACACCACGGGGTCCTGTTCATCCAGAGGCAACGCCACCGCTCACTGTTCATCCAACCCCCCCCCCCTCCCGTGCAACACTCACTATTCATCTAATCGATCGACTTTAGTTAGCAGCAGTAGCGAAGGAATCACTTGATCGGGTTCAGTTAACAGCCATCGATCGATCGCTCGGGTTCAGTTAGAGCCCAACGCCTCGCTCGGGTTCAGTTATAGCCAACGCCTCGCACACACGCGCGTACGTGTACGAGAGGAACGCACATCGCTCGGCCCCCGACCTCCCACCGTAACCGGGAACTCCCTGAAATTTTCCTCGCCCTCGCTTCTATCACGGTTTTTTCCGTCATGGACGGCCCAAAGAATGTCATGCAGTTGCATCTCCCGCCCGCCTAGGACGAAAAGCCCATTTTCAGTCATGATTTTTTGTCATAGAAGTAGGAGCCCACCACATCTATGATGATACCGGGTTTTGTCACAATTATCGTCATAAAAGTGTCATATGTATGACAGAAAAAAAATCATTCGGCCCAAAATGTCACGGATGTGTCTTTTTTTGTAGTGCAAGAGTGACATGTATGAAATAATTATGAACGATGGCTTTGCCACAAATACGATGTCAACTACATGAGCATGCAAAGTAATATGACAATAATGAAGCGTGTCATAATAAACGGACCGGTGGAAGTTGCATGGCAATATATCTCGGAATGTCTATGGAAATTCCATAATAGGTAAGTATGGTGGCTATTTTGAGGAAGGTATATGGTGGGTTTATGGTACTGGCGAAAATTGCATGGTACTAGAGAGGCAAGCAATGGTGGAAGGGTGCGAGTGCATATAATCCATGGACTCAACATTAGTCATAAAGAACTCACATACTTATTGCAAAAATCTATTGGTCATAGAAACAAAGTACTACGCGCATGCTCCTAGGGGGATAGATTGGTAGGAAAAAACCATCGCTCGTCCTCGATCGCCACTCATAAGTAAGGCAATCAAAAAATATCTCATGCTCCAACTTCGTTACATAATGGTTCACCATACGTGCATGCTACAGGACTCACAAACCATAACACAAGTATTTCTCTAATTCAAAATTACTCACTAGCATGACTCTAATATCATCATCTTTATATCTCAAAACAATCATAAGGAATCAAACTTCTCATAGTATTCAATGCACTTTATATGAAAGTTTTTATTATATCCCTCTTGGATGCCTATCATATTAGGACTAAATTTATAACCAAAGCAAATTATCATGTTGTTTAAAGACTCTCAAAATGATATAAATGAAGCATGAGAGTTCAACAATTTCTTTAAAATAAAACAACCACCAAGCTCTAAAAAGATATAAGTGAAGCACTAGAGCAAATGACAAACTACTCCAAAAGATATAAGTGAAGATCAATGAGTAGTTGAATGATTATGTAACTATGTGAAGACTCCTTCTAAATAAAATTTTAGATCTTAATTACTTTATTCAAATAGCAAACAAAGCAAAATAAATTGACATTGCAAGGATAGCACATATCATGTGAAGAAGCAAAAACTTAGGCTCAACCAAAACTGACCGATAATTGTTGAAGAAGAAAGGCAGGATGCCTATTGGGGAACCCCCAAGCTTAGATGCTTGAGACTTCTTGGAATATGAACTAGGGATGCCTTGGGCATCCCCAAGCTTGAGCTTTTGTGTCTCCTTAATTCCTTTCATACCGCAGTTTCCCTAATTCTTAAAAACTTCATCCACACAAAACACAACAGGAACTCGTGAGATAAGTTGGTATAAATCCATGCAAAACCTTATCATTCTCTACTGTAGAAAATCACTAAAATTATAATTTGACATTGCATACTAAGTGCCTCAGCATATTTAACACTCCTATCATCAACTAGAATCATTAAACAAGCAAACAGATGCAAACAATGCAATCATAACAGCAATCTGTCTAAACAGGATAGTCTGTAAAGAATGCAAGAGGAATCATACTTTTTAACTCCAAAAATTCTGAAAAATTACCACGCTGTAGATAATTTGTTGTTACTAATTGTGTAAAAATTTCAAGATTTTATCATGTTCTGATTACTCACAAATATTCAAAACATAACAGCAAACTTTTTGTTTTTAAAACAACAACATATGGACTTGCAAAATAAGCATGGTAAACGCTATGCTTGACCTTTTTATGGAATTAAAAGATGCAAAACATTACTCTAAATAACAGCAAGAAAATCCTAATAAAATAAAATGATGCTCAAGCAAAACACATATTATGTGGTGAATAAAAATATAGCTCCAAGTAAGGTTACCGATGAACGAAGACGAAAGAGGGGATGCCATCCGGGGCTGCCCCAAGCTTAGGCTCTTGGTTGTCCTTGAATATTACCTTGGGGTGCCTTGGTAATCCCCAAACTTAGGCTCTTATCACTCCTTATTCCGTAGTCCATTGAATCTTTACTCAAAACTTGAAACCTTCACAACACAAAACTTAACAGAAAACTCGTGAGCTCCGTTAGTATAATAAAGCAAATCACCGCTTAGGTACTGTCAAGACAAGATTCATAATTTTTTATCGCATGATGCCTACTGTAACCTATCATTTATACAATTTATATTAAGCAATATAAGCCATAGAAACTAGAAAACAAGCAAAGTATGCATCGAAAACAGAATCTGTCAAAAACAGAACAGTCTGTAGTAATCTGTAACTCTTGAATACTTCTGTAACTGCAAAAGTTCTGAAAAAATAGAAAAACCTAAGAAATTTTTTTATTAATCTTCTGCAAAGAGAATCAATATTTTATCATGATTATGTTAAAAATGAGAATTGTTTTCCTGAGAGCACAAGTTTCTGTTTTTCAGCAAGATCAAATCAACTATCACCGTAAGTCATCCCAAAGGTCTTACTTGGCACTTTATTGAAACAAAAATTATAAAACATGATTACTACATTAGGTTAATCATGTGAACACACAAAAACATTAGGTATAAATATTGGGTTGTCTCTCAACAAGCATTTTTCTTTAATGCCTTTCTACCTAGGCATGATAATTTCAATGATGCTCATATAAAAGATAAGAATTGAAACATAAAGAGAGCATCACGAAGCATATGAATAGCACATTTAAGTCTAACCCACTTCCTATGCATAGGGATTTTGTGAGCAAGCAACTTATGGGAGCAAGAATCAACTAGCATAGGAAGGTACAACAAGCATAACTTCAGTATTTTCAACACATAAAGAGGAAACTTGATATTATTGCAACTCCTACAAGCATATATTCCTCCCTCATAATAATTTTCAGTAGCACCATGAATGAATTCGACAATATAACCATCACATAAAGCATTACTTTCATGATCTACAAGCATAGAAATTTTACTACTCTCCACATAAGCAAAATTCTTCTCATTCGGAATAGTGGGAGTATTATACGAAACATGAATACTATAAATTGTTTCCACATTGAAAGAATAATATTAAGAAAAAGGGTAATCATAATTATGACAAGCTTTATAAATATAATCATCACTACTTTTTATAACATAAGTGACATCACAATAATCATCATAAGTAGCAACTTTGTTCTCATCATAATCAATTGAAACCTCTTCCAAGATAGTGGAATCATTACTAAATAAATTCATGACCTCTCCAAATCCACTTTCATAATTATCACAATAAGATTCAACACCTTCCAAAATAGTGGGATCATTAATTTCTAAAGTTGACACTCTTCCAAACCCACTTTCATCAATATAATCATCATAAATAGGAGGCATGCTATCATCATAATAACTTTGCTCATCAAAACTTGGGGGACAAAAAATATCATCTTCATCAAACATAGCATCCCCAAGCTTGTGGCTTTGCATATCATTAGCATCAGGGATATTCAAGAAATTCATACTAACAACATTGCAATCATGCTCATCATTCAAAGATTTAGTGACAAACATTTTAATGCATTCTTTTTCTAACACTTTGGCACAATTATCGGAATCCTTATTTTCATGAAAGACATTAAAAAGATGAAGCATATGAGGCAACCTCAATTCCATTTTTTATAGTTTTCTTTTATAGGCTAAACTAGTGATAAAACAAGAAACTAAAAGATTCGATTGCAAGATCTAAATATATACCGTCAAGCACTAATCTCCCCGGCAATGGCGCTAGAAAAGGGCTTGATGTCTACTACGCAACTTTATCCTTATAGACATTGTTGGGCCTCCAAGTGCAGAGTTTTGTAGGGCAGCAACAAATTCCCTCAAATGGATGACCTAAGGTTTATCAATCCATGGGAAACTGATACGTCTCCGTCGTATCTACTTTTCCAAACACTTTTGCCCTTGTTTTGGACTCTAACTTGTATGATTTGAATGGAACTAACCCAGACTAACGCTGTTTTCAGCAGAATTGCCATGGTGTTGTTTTATGTGCGGAAAACAAATATTCTCGGAATGACCTGAAACTCCACGGAACATCTTAGAAAAAATAAAAAAAATCCTCGCCAAAGATGAAGACGAGGGGCACACACCCTGTCCACGAGGGTGGGCCCCTCCCTCTAGGGCGCGCCCCCTACCTCATGGGCCCCCTAGATGCCCTCCGATGCCAACTCCAACTCTATATATTTGCTTTTGGAGAGAAAAATCAGAGAGAAGAAATCATCGCGTTTTACGATACGGAGCCGCCGCCAAGCCCTAAAACCTCTCGGGAGGGCTGATCTGGAGTCCGTTCGGGGCTCCGGAGAGGGGGGTTCGTCGCCGTCATCATCATCAACCATCCTCCATCACCAATTTCATGATGCTCATCACCGTGCGTGAGTAATTCCATCGTAGGCTTGCTGGACGGTGATGGGTTAGATGAGATTTATCATGTAATCGAGTTAGTTTTGTTAGGGTTTGATCCCTAGTATCCATTATGTTCTGAGATTGATGTTGCTATGACTTTGCTATGCTTAATGCTTGTCACTAGGGCCCGAGTGCCATGATTTCAGATCTGAACCTATTATGTTTTCATGAATATATGTGAGTTCTTGATCCTATCTTGCAAGTCTATAGTCACCTACTATGTGTTATGATCCGGCAACCCCGAAGTGACAATAATCAAGACCACTCCCGGTGATGACCATAGTTTGAGGAGTTCATGTATTCACTATGTGCTAATGCTTTGTTCCAGTTCTCTATTAAAAGGAGGCCTTAATATCCCTTAGTTTCCAATAGGACCCCGCTGCCACGGGAGGGTAGGACAAAAGATGTCATGCAAGTTCTTTTCCATAAGCACGTATGACTATATACGGAATACATTCCTACATTACATTGATAAATTGGAGCTAGTTCTGTGTCACCTTATGTTATGACTGATACATGATGAACCGCATCCGACATAATTATCCATCACTGATCCGGTGCCTACGAGTTTTCCATATACTGGTTTACGCTTATTCACTTTCCCGCTGCTACTGTTACAATCACTACAAATTACCAAAACATTACTTTTGTTGTCTTTACTTTTGTTGCCGCTACCACCACTATCATATTACTTTGCTACTAAACACTTTGCTGCAGATACTAAGTTTCCAGGTGTGGTTGAATTGACAACTCAGCTGCTAATACTTGAGAATATTCTTTGGCTCCCCTTGTGTCGAATCAATAAATTTGGGTTGAATACTCTACCCTCGAAAGCTGTTGCGATCCCCTATACTTGTGGGTTATCAAGACTAATTTCTGGCACCGTTGCCGGGGAGCATAGCTCTATTCTTTGAGTCACTTGGGATTTATATCTGCTGGACACTATGAAGAACTTGAAAGACGCTAAGACAACAATTTATCCCTCAACTACAAGGGGAGGTAAGGAACTGCCATCTAGCTCTGCACTTGATTCACCTTCTGTTATGAGTAAGCTAGCGGCACCTAAACCTGCTTCTGCTATTTGTTCCGATATGTCGCATGTTATTGATGATGCCACTTCTGCTACGCATGATACTTATGATGAAACTGCTTCTATGCCTGATACTAATGTGCCCCTTAGTGAATTTCTTGATGAATAAATTGCTAGGGCTGGAGAAAAAGAAATTATTGAATCTGAATACGATGATGAAAGTGATGATGAAAATATGCCTGTTATTCCTGAGGGCTATCTTTTTGATATCGAATCTTCTGCCGCTATTTTAGCTTGCAGGGATAGATATGAGCTTAAGAGGTTATTAGTTAAATGGAACAAAGAATCACTTAGAGATAAAATGAAACCCAACCCTGCTTTTGCTACTTCACATATATGTGTTCCTGATAAGGATTATGAATTCTCTATTGATCCTGATATAATTACTTTGGTTGAATCTGATCCGTTTTATGGCTATGATTCTAAAACTGTTGAGGCACATCTTACTAAGTTAAATGATATAGCCGCCCTGTTTACTAATGATGAGAGATCGCGTTACTTTTATATACTCAAAATATTTCCGTTCTCATTAAAGGGTGATGCTAAGATATGGTTTAATTCTCTTGATCCTGGTTGTGTGCGTAGTCCCCGGGATATGATTTATTACTTCTCTGCTAAATATTTCCCTGCTCATAAGAAACAAGTTGCTTTGAGGGAAATATACAACTTCGTGCAAATTAAAGAAGAGAGTCTCCCACAAGCTTGGGGGAGGCTTCTTAAGTTACTTAATGCTTTGCTTGATCATCCTCTTAAGAAACCCAAAATACTTGATATCTTTTATAATGGACTAACCGATGCTTCCAGAGATTACCTGGATAGTTGTGCTGGTTCTCTTTTCAGGGAAAGAACATCGGATGAAGCTGAAATTCTATTGAATAATATGTTGACAAATGAAAATAATTGGGCACCTCCTGAGCCAGCTCCTGAGCCAACTCCTGCTCCAATTACTGAGCCTATTCTTAAACCAACTCCGAAGAAGAGAGGTGTTCTATTCCTCAGTCCCGAAAATATGCAAGAGGCAAAGAAATCTATGAAAGAAAAAGGTATTAAAGCTGAAGATGTTAAGAATTTACCTCCTATTGAAGAAATACATGGTCTTAATATACCGCCTGTTGAAGAAACATATGATCTCAATTCTTTATTTACTGAAGAACCTCCTAATCCCGATATCCCGACACAGGTAGTAAAGGTAAATCCTCTCTATAGATATGATAAAGCTGAAGTCCCTCCTACTAAAATTGCTAGTCAGTGCTTGGATGAGTTTGATAACTTTATGTTTAAGCAAGACGACTTCAATGCTTATTTTGGTAGACAATTAAAAGAAAATGCTTATATGATTAGACGCTTGGGTGATTATATGGCTAATATTAAAGGTGAACTTAAACTTGTTAGCAAACATGCTTCTATGGTTACCACTCAAGTAGAACAAGTACTTAAGGCTCAAAAAGAAGTGCTTGATGAAATGAATAGTAAGAAAAATGATTATGCTGTTAGAGTGGCTACTAGAACTGGTAGAATGACTCAGGAACCTTTGTATCCTGAAGGCCACCCTAAGAGAATCGAGCAAGATTCTCAAAGAAATAATATTGATGTTCCTAGTTCTTCTAAAAAGAAGAAGAAGAAAAATGATAGAACTGTGCAAACTTCTAGTGAACCTATTGCTGAACCACCTGATAATCCAAATGATATATCTATGTCTGATGCTGAAACACAATCTGGTAATGAACATGAACCTAATAAAAATATTAATGATGATGTTCATGATGATGCTCAACCTAGTAATGACAATGATGTAGGAATTGAACCTGCTGTTGATCTTGATAACCCACAATCAAAGAATCAACGTTATGATAAAAGAGACTTTGTTGCTAGGAAACATGGTAAAGAAAGGGAACCTTGGGTTCAGAAACCCATGCCTTTTCCTCCAAAACCATCCAAGAAAAAGGATGATGAGGATTTTGAGCGCTTTGCTGAAATGATTAGGCCTATCTTTTTGTGTATGCGATTAACTGATGTGCTCAAAACAAATCCTTATGCTAAATATATGAAGGATATCATTACTAATAAAAGAAAGATACCGGAAGCTGAGATTTCCACCATGCTTGCTAATTATACTTTTATGGGTGGAATACCAAAGAAACTTGGAGATCCCGGAGTACCTACTATACCTTGCTCCATTAAAAGAAATTATATTAAAACTGCTTTATGTGATCTTGGAGCCGGTGTTAGTGTTATGCCTCTCTCTTTATATCGTAGACTTGACTTGAATAAGCTGACACCTACCGAAATATCTTTGCAAATGGCTGATAAATCAACTGATATACCTGTCGGTATTTGTGAGGATGTGCCTGTTGTGGTTGCAAACGTTACTATTTTAATAGACTTTGTTATACTTGATATTCCCGAGGATGATAGTATGTCTATTATTCTTGGAAGACCTTTTCTTAATACCGCAGGGGCTGTTATTGATTGCAACAAAGGCAATGTCACTTTTCATGTTAATGGTAATGAGTATACGGTACACTTTCCGAGGAAACAACCTCAAGTTCATAGTATCAACTCCATTGGAAAAATTCCATCGATTATAATTGGAGGTTTTGAATTTCCTCTTCCTACTGTCAAAAAGAAATATGATATACTTATTATAGGGGATGTGCATATCCCCGTTGAGGTAACTTAGTGTTATTCGAAATTTCTCTGGTTTCATGATTATCGGAATGAGTTTGTTAACAAGACTTGATCAACCTTGTTAGTGGATTCTTTTTGATGAGCATGATATGGATGAAACTAGAAGCACAACCTTTTGTACCCTCTCTATATTTTCTATTAATTAGTAGAAATAAAGTAAAAATAGTATTTTCTGTCTGTTTCCTGACTTATCCGTGCAATATAAAAATATCCTGAAAATAAAAGTCCTTAGAACGACATGCCAATTTAATATGATTTTTTGGGAATATTTGAGGATTTACTGTGCAAAAATTACCGCGGGAGGAGCTGCCACCTGGTCACGAGGATGGTGGGCGCGACCCCCCCTCTAGGGCGCGCCCCCTGCCTCGTGGGCCCATGGTGGCCCTCCTCCACTTATCCCAGCACCCATCTTCTTCCTCTGTCTCGCACAAACCCGAAAAACCAACTCAAGCACGAGTTCTAGCCACTTTTGCTGTGATTTTCGATCTCCTTGCTCAAAGCACCTCTCGCAAAACTGCTTGGGTAGATTGTTCCTTGGTATGTGACTCCTCCATTGGTCCAATTAGTTTTTGTTCTAGTGCTTTATTCTTTGCAAATTTGTGCTGCATAGGTGACCATGTTATTGAGCTTGCATGTCAAATTTATATGGTTCCAAGTAGTTCTAATGCTTGATTTAGGCTCTAGGCACTTGTAGGAGTAGTTGCTATCAGTTTTATTGAAGTTGGTTCACTTTTGTTTGAAGTTACTAAAAATTTCAGAATTTTTTAGAGAAAAACAATATGCTTAGGAAGATGTTCCAAGGTGGTTCTTCTAAGAAGCAAGGACCCAGGATTGCTATGCGCGATACTGACGAGGATCCACCAAGAGACGCTCCAGTACGGCCTTGCGAATGGCCGTCGGAAAATTTTATGGACCGTGCAGGAATTAAAGAAGAATTCAAAGCATATTTGCGCAATGCCAGTTTTGAGGATTTTGAGGCTAACAAATGCCCCCAGTATCATGATCTCACAAGTTCATTTGTGAGGAGGTTTGAGTATTCATCTTCGCGTAATTCTCCTTCAGTCATGTTTGATCTCTATGACAAATCTTATACCATGGACTTAGAGGATTTCACTTCTGCTTGCAAACTTCCATCATGGGGTAGTGTTAGGGATCCCCCTAAATCTGAATTTAGAAACTTTCTTGCTAGTATAACTGTGGGGGAATCTAGAGATATAACGCAGGCTACCATAGGGAGCATTCACTTTCCTGCTATACATTATTTTGCTCTCTTCATCGGTAGATGCATAAATGCTAAGGATGAAGCATGTCATATGTGTGTCCCTGATCTTAGCATTCTTAGAAGTGCTGTGTTAGGAGACCAATCTTATCATATGGGAGCCATTGCAGCTCGTAGGTTGCATCATAATAGACATAATGGAGATTTCTTTGGAGGAATTTATGCAACCCGCTTAGCTCACTTTCTTGAGATAGACATTCGTGAGGGTGATACGGAGTTGCCTCCTGCATATTTAGATTATAACTCTATGGCTTTGCACCAGTTTGTCGAGAGGCCTGAATCACCTCTCTTATATCGTTCAATTTTTGATAAACGACGTGTTTTCCGTATTACTCTCCCTGCTCCTGCCTTCTTTGATTCACAGACAAAAAGAAGATATGTTATTACCAGAGAGGAGGCAGAAGAGTACGAGAGGAGAGCGGAGGCAACTCGACTCCATGCTGCAGCTCAGCAGGGGATAACCGCTGCACATCAGTATGCTCCCAACTATTCTTCATCACAGTACGACCCCAACTACACCTATGGGTATCCGCCAGGCTATCCCTGGCAATAGACCAACTTAGGCCAAAAGCCTAAGCTTGGGGGAATACGTATTTCTCACCGACATTACATTTATGTCCACACACACTCGTTGCTAGATGTCGGTGCTCATACTCTTTCACTATAATATCCATGCTAGTTTATTTTCTTTTTCCTGCTTTCTTCTTGTGTGTTTGTTAAACCTTAAGAAAAACCAAAAAAATTAGTAGTAGTTTATTTTTCTGCTGTAGTAGTAATAATTAAAAAGAAAACCCAAAAATATTTCCCGTTCTTCTTTTGCTTGTTGGGAGCTTTCTCGTGTAAATAGTTTTATTTCTTTTCTTTTCTTTGGGGATCACTAGGAGAAGACCATAATTAAATTGTTGAAGTGGCTCTTATATGCATTATTGTTGATTTAACCAAGAGCCCATATTGCCTTGTCTTCTCCTGTTTATTGAATGCCTGCAGATTCCAGCTTAGTCCAATGCACGTACACTCTTATTATTATTCACACCGTTCGGTCATGCAAGTGAAAGGCAATTATGATGATATATGATGGACTGACTGAGATGAGAAAAGCTGGTATGAACTCGACCTCTTTTGTTTTTGTAAATATGATGAGCCCCTCGTTCTTGATTCAGCTTATTATGAATAAACATGTTTGCAATGACAATTAGAGATCGTAGTTGCTTGTGCCATGCTTGATTAGCTATGAGTTATAATGGTTTACCTTGTGTGCCAACATGCTATTGAGATGATTATGATGTGGTATGATGGGGTGGTATCCTCCTTTGAATGATTTAAGTGACTTGACTTGGCACATGTTCACGCATGTAGTTGAAACAAAATCAACATAGCCTTCACGATATTTATGTTCATGGTGGATTATATCCTACTCATGCTTGCATCCAATATTTATTAATCTTAATGCATGTACATGGTTGTTGTCGCTCTCTAGTTGGTCGCTTCCCAGTCTTTTGCTAGCCTTCACTTGTACTAAGCGGGAATACTGCTTGTGCATCCAATCCCTTAAACCCCAAAGTTATTCCAGATGAGTCCACTATACCCTCCTATATGTGGTATCTACCTGCCGTTCCAAGTAAATTTGTATGTGCCAAACTCTAAACCTTCAAATAAACATTCTGTTTCGTATGCTCGAATAGCTCATGTATCAACCAAGGTTGTCCTTATCTTTCGTGTTAGGCGGGTTATTCTCAAGAGGAGTGGACTCCGCTCCTCACTCACGAGAAAATGGCTGGTCACCGGGATGCCCAGTCCCATGCTTTATGCAAACCAAATCAACATTAATTGCAAACAAAACTCCCCTTGGGACCTGATGTATGTTCGAGACACTCGTTGTTTCGAGCAAGTCATGGACTGATGCTTGTTGGTGGAGGGGGAGTATAAACTTTACCATTCTGTTTGGGAACCGCCTATAATGTGTTTAGCATGGAAGATATCGCCATCTCTTAGTTGCTACGTTGACAATGAAAGTATACCGCTCAAAATACAATTTATCTCTATTGCAAAACCAAGCTCTAGCACCTCTACAAATCCCTGCTTCCCTCTGCGAAGGGCCTATTCATTTACTTTTATGTTGAGTCATCACCCTCTTATTAAAAAGCACTAGCTGGAGAGCACAACTGTCATTTGCATTCATCACTGTTAATTTATATTGGGTATGACTATGATTGGATCTCTTTTACCATGAATTACAATGTCTAGTCAGTCCTTGATCTTTAAAGGTGCTCTGCATTTATGTTTTGCGGTCTCAGAAAGGGCTAGCGAGATACCATCTTGTTATATCATATTATGATTGTTTTGAGAAAGTGTTGTCATCCGAGATTTATTATTATGGCTTGCTAGTTGATTATGCTATTGATATGAGTAATTATGAGACCTGAGCATTATTGCAAATGTGGTTAGTTATGATCTATGCTGAAAACTTGAATGTTGGCTTGACATAGTTACAACAACAAGAGCAAACGGAGTTTATAAAAGTTTTTCTTTCTTTCTTTCAGTTTGTCAACTAAATTGCTTGAGGACAAGCAAGGGTTTAAGCTTGGGGGAGTTGATACATCTCCGTCGTATCTACTTTTCCAAACACTTTTGCCCTTGTTTTGAACTCTAACTTGTATGATTTGAATGGAACTAACCCGGACTGACGATGTTTTCAGCAGAATTATCGTGGTGTTGTTTTATGTGCGGAAAACAAATATTCTCGGAATGACCTGAAACTCCACGGAAAATCTTAGAAAAAATAATAAAAAATCCTCGCCAAAGATGAAGACCAGGGGGCCCACACCCTGTCCACGAGGGTGGGGGCGCCCCCCCTCTAGGGCGCGCCCCCTACCTCGTGGCCCCCCTGGATGCCCTCCGACGCCAACTCCAACTCTATATATTTGCTTTCGGAGAGAAAAAAAATCAGAGAGAAGAAATCATCGCGTTTTACGATACGGAGCCGCCGCCAAGCCCTAAAACCTCTCGGGAGGGCTGATCTGGAGTCCGTTCGGGGCTCCGGAGAGGGGGATTCGTCATCGTCATCATCATCAACCATCCTCCATCACCAATTTCATGATGCTCAACGCCGTGCGTGAGTAATTCCATCATAGGCTTGCTGGACGGTGATGGGTCGGATGAGATTTATCATGTAATCGAGTTAATTTTGTTAGGGTTTGATCCCTAGTATCCATTATGTTCTGAGATTGATGTTGCTATGACATTGCTATGCTTAATGTTTGTCACTAGGGCCCGGCAACCCCGAAGTGACAATAATCGGGACCACTCCCGGTGATGACCATAGTTTGAGGAGTTCATGTATTCACTATGTGCTAATGCTTTGTTCCGGTTCTCTATTAAAAGGAGGCCTTAATATCCCTTAGTTTCCAATAGGACCCCACTGCCACGGGAGGGTAGGACAAAAGATGTCATGCAAGTTCTTTTCCATAAGCATGTATGACTATATACGGAATACATGCCTACATTACATTGATGAATTGGAGCTAGTTCTGTGTCACCTTATGTTATGACTGATACATGATGAACCGCATCCTGCATAATTATCCATCACTGATCCGGTGCCTACGAGTTTTCCATATGCTGGTTTACGCTTATTTACTTTCCCGCTGCTACTGTTACAATCACTACAAAATATCAAAAACATTACTTTTGTTGTCTTTACTTTTGTTGCCGCTACCACCACTATCATATTACTTTGCTACTAAACACTTTGCTGCAGATACGAAGTTTCCAGGTGTGGTTGAATTGACAACTCAGCTGCTAATACTTGAGAATATTTTTTGGCTCCCCTTGTGTCGAATCAATAAATTTGGGTTGAATACTCTACCCTCGAAAGCTGTTGCGATCCCCTATACTTGTGGGTTATCAAAGGCATAGGATGAAGATGGTCTCTCTCTCTAACAACCCTGCAACCAAATAAGAAAGAGTCTCTTGTGTCCCCAACACACCCAATACAATGGTAAATTGTATAGGTGCACTAGTTCGATGAAGAGATGGTGATACAAGTGCAATATGGATGGTAGATATAAGTTTTTGTAATCTGAAAATATAAAAACAGCAAGGTAGCAAGTAGTAAAAGTGAGCGAAAACGGTATTGCAATGCTTGGAAACAAGGCCTAGGGTTCATACTTCCACTAGTGCAAGTTCTCTCAACAATGATAACATAATTAGATCATATAACAATCCCTCAACGCGCAACAAAGAGTCACTCCAAAGTCACTAATAGCGGAGAACAAACGAAGAGATTATTGTAGGGTACGAAACCACTCCAAAGTTATTCTTTCTGATCAATCTATTGGGCTATTCCTATAAGTGCCATAAACAGCCCCAGAGTTTGTACTAAAATAACACCTTAAGACACACATCAACCAAAACCCTAATGTCACCTAGATACTTCAATGTCACCACAAGTATCCGCGGGTTTGATTATACGATATGCATCACACAATCTCAGATTCATCTATTCAAACCAACACAAAGAATTTCAAAGAGTGCCCCAAAGTTTCTACCGGAGAGTCAAGACGAAAACGTGTACCAACCCTATGCATAAGTTCACAAGTTCACAGAACCTGCAAGTTGATCACCAAAACATACATCAAGTAGATCACGTGAATATCCCATTGTCGCCATAGATAAGCACATGCAAGACATACATCAAGTGTTCTCAAATCCTTAAAAACTCAATCCGGTAAGATAACTTCAAAGGAAAAGCTCAATCCATTACAAGAAGGTAGAGGGGGAGAAACATCATAAGATCCAACTATAATAGCAAAGCTCGCAGTACATCAAGATCGTGCCAAATCAAGAACACGAGAGAGAGAGGGAGAGAGAAAGAGAGAGAGAGATCAAACACATAGCTACTGGTACATACCCTCAGCCCCGAGGGTGAACTACTCCCTCCTCCTCATGAAGAGCGCCGGGATGATGAAGATAGTCACCGGTGATGATTCCCGCCTCCGCCAGGGTGCCGGAACAGGGTCCCGATTAGTTTTTAGTGGCTACAGAGGCTTGCGACGGCGGAACTCCCGATCTAAGTTCTGTTCTAGGGTTTTGGGGATTTATAAGAGGCGTTGGCGTCGGGAATAAGTCAGGAGGGCCCACGAGGCGACGACAAGGACGGGGGAGGGCACCCTAGGGGGTGGGGCGCCCTCTGTCCATGTGGATGCCTCGTGGCTCTTCTCCGATATCTTTTCGTTCTAGTATTTTTTTATATTTTTCAAAAATAATCTCCGTAAATTTTCAGGTCAATTGGATTCCGTTTGATATTCCTTTTCTGCGAAACTCAAAAATAAGGAAAAAACAGAAACTGGCACTGGGCTTTAGGTCAATAGGTTAGTCCCAAAAATCATATAAAATGACATATAAATGCATATTAAACATTCGAGATAGATAATACAATAGCGTGGAACAATTAAAAATTATAGATACGTTGGAGACGTATCACGATCCTCAGGTGCATGGCATCGCTTCTTCTTTGAATTTGTATTCCAGACTTCAATTCTCCTCAAGTTTAAAGGAGCTCCGGTGTAGATTCCTACCGTCTTCTTGAGACCGTGACGTTAGGATTTCTCATCATGCGGTGAGACTTGTGTGAGTTGCTTTAGATCCATGTAAGGGTTCAACGACGACAACTGCGAGTGGTCCTTAGAGGCACGTGCACGAAGACTTCTTGGTTGTCATCGACAAGGTCAAGTCGGCTCCAGCAGTGCAGCGGCGACAACGGCTCGTTCCGACGACAGTAGTGGTCGTTATGTGGTCTCAGAATCTCGACGTAATTTTTATTAGGTTTGTACTGTTGATCCTTTTAAAGTTATTATCAACAATGGGTGTTTTTTTTTTCGTTTCACTAAAGAACAAGAAAGACCAACCTAATCCTGCATCTCACAGTACATTATTACCCACTCTCCCGTTGATGAAGTCATCGATCCAACTGCCATCTCGGCTCTCTTGCGCCAAACACCGATCCTCCGTTTGAAACCACTCACCATCTCCCACGTGGCCCATCGCCCATCCCAGCAATTCCGGTGAAGCGGCCACGTGCGGTTCTCACGCCGCTCACCACCTCGCCGTGCGATCCCTAACGCGCATCCAGCCAACGGCCACGATGTACACAGCTCGCCCTTCTCCTTCCCCCACCTCGAGCGGCCAAAAGATTCCTCCAAAATAATTACTCTACTTATTAGAAACAAAATCACCACAACAAAACACAATTGTTTTTCCCTTCCAAATATACGTCGTCACTCAACTTGGAGAAAGGGGAAGAGAAGTAGAGGAGGAGGAGGAGGACTGAGGAAGGAAGACGAATTCGACTCGGAGTTTTGGACTTGGCCATTTGGTATATTCCCATCTTCCCCTTCCCCGCCAGCTGGGTGCTTTCCGTTTAACTAATGGAGTTTGCTTTGGTCCAAGGGTTTGGCACCTGTTCCTTCCCCTAAGGCCCAATCTTGCCGTCCGGCGATTTTTCTTTGGATTTCTTTGGTGAAACCCTCGGCGGATGGTCGCTTGGGAGCCAAGCATTTGATTCGATCTTAAGTGGTCCAGGTACGCGTCTGGCGTTATTCCTCTGCTTTCTTCCGCCTTCTTCTCTCATGGATTCTTGAATCTGTCAAGTTTCAGGCGATTGGAGGAGCTGCTGGCTGCTGCTGTTCCCGGGGAGTGGATTTTCTTGAGGTATGTGGTGTTTCTGGTTCGGCTTGATCTTTTGTATGCGGCGGACTTGGTCCCTTTTTTTAGTCTCTGAATAACTGATGGAGAAAATGTGAGGGGAAATAGGCGAAAATCAGTTTAGTGTTTGATTAAGGCTGTATGGAACAAGAATATAGCTGTTAACTAGAGTACTTCTTTACTACACTAGAACATCGAACTTCAAAGAGCTTATAATTGGTGTTTGGATAATATAATTAGACGAATAGAGCGCCAGAAGATGCCACAGGCCCACAGCCTCGAATATACCTAAATCTGGAAAAAGTTTTTGGTTAGTTTGGAGGTCTGTTGTCATGATTTACAAGTTTTTAGTACAAGATGAACTCAGTTTGGGGTTCTTCATCTATTCTCAGTGAGATGTAGAGAATGCTCATGCTGATGATAGACTAGACTCACCCGTCTTTTGTTCCTGTGCTTTGTTCATCATTTAATTGAATTATCATTATTTGATTTGCTCTCTAAATCAACCCGGGAGATACAGATCGGCTTAATGTTGGTAGTATGCTATCATGAAAATCTTTGCATGTCTTCGCTGAACACCTCTTTACATTTCCCCATGTGATTACCTTGAACCCATGATGTTCTTTAGTCAGAAGTATTTTTATGTGTAAATGATTGTATACTCTGCTCAATTAAATAGAATGATTCACAAGTACCATCTCTGTTTCTAAATTAAACTGCCAAAACGTCTTATATTCAGGAGCATAGGGTGTAGTTCCTACTTTAAGTATATTATAAGCATTCCGTTTTAAGTTGTTAGAGAATGTTGTTCATCCATACGAGGTTTCAAACTTGGCCTCCATTTGTTACAAGTTTTGAGCATGATACTGAACCTGTATATATATGTATTGGTGAGCAATCCACTAAGGACATTCTACAATGATGATGTAATCCTTTCTCTGTTTCTGAGCAGAACATGCACAGTAACTGTGATGCTAGGGTTCACATCTATACACGGACTTGCAGGTCCCCAGGTCAAATTATGCAGTTAGGTTGAATTCCCATCAGAAACTGGTAGGATGGGATATAGGCCTCTGAAAATCTTTCAGAGAAACATCCTTTGTGCTATACTAGCTATTCATTCCTGCTTATCTGACAAGTGACAACTATGTATCATTATGCCAGTCAAACCGCTAAAATTACTGAAGTATTGTTTTCCTCGTATTATGGTGTCTGTACACAACTTAACCAGAGACAGTAAATAAATGCAGATTGAGCTCCCTGTTATAGATCAGTTGAATTGACCACAGCAAATATATGTAGATTGTTATTAATGTTAGTCAATTCTGTTTAGAGCTTCTTGCTTAAAGAGAGCTAGTTAAATATAGCTAATTGGCATCTGTTGTTCATCTTCTTTCAGGTGCAGTGAATCTGTCCTGCTGTCATAGGTTTAAAAAAAACAATTCAAATTGCCTGGCCTTGGATCAAGTCCATTTTCCTATAGAGATTGCCATCTGTCTTAAGTCAAAGCAGCTGTATTTCTGGCAAACACAACGAGCTAGTTTCATATGCAGCGTTCAGTTGATGGCTGCTCATCCTGTTGAATCAGAAGCAAGCAGTGAAACAGACAATCACCCTTTACTGATAGACCACATGGAAAATACTGCTCATCTTGAGATTGCAATTGAGAGCCCAAGGGATGATGTTGCTTCATCGTCAACCACTCGTCGGGAGGATAATGATGGTTTGGATCGATTGCCTCACATCTCAGAAAGTTCTTCGGAGACAACTACTGCATCTAACTCTCAAAGTGCTCCTCTAGCAAGAAGAGATGCTAATCGTGCTCGTCATCGGCAAAGTCCGTTGAATTCTAGTTGCTGGATCTCCATTGAGCTTGTTGTAACAGTTAGCCAGATTATAGCGGCCATTTGTGTTCTGTCATTGTCAAGGAAGGAACGTCCGCATTCTCCATTATTTGAGTGGGTCATTGGTTATACGGTAGGTTGTGTTGCTACTCTTCCTCTTCTCTACTGGCGCTATCTCCATCGCAACCGCCCAACAACTGGGCAAGAACCAGCAAGTCAGAACTTCCCTCCGAACAGCATACCTGAGTCCAATTCTCACACAACAAATTCGGCCCCTGGCATGTCTGAAGCTGGTTTTGTAACTGACACAAATGGAGTCTCGCAAAACAACGTGCTTACCAGAAATCCCAGGTAACATTGTCTTCAGTTCCATGATTACTTCAGCCCCTTTTAAATTTATATGCCTGTAGTCTAATTCATCTACTGTCTCTCTCTGTAAGACATGTGGAGAAATTGCGTTAAACCTCTATTTGTTGTGCTATTATGATTGCACAGTAGGATAACATAAATGGGGTAATGTGGACACAATCTGATGACAAAAATATACATGACTATTATTCTGCCAACGTTTTGTTAAAGTAAAGCTATCGTCCTGTGTGGAGGGCATTAGTATTCTCAGCACTTCTTTGGCTAGCTTTCTTTAGAGTGCAGCCTCTGAGTTGCTATGTTTTAAGTTTTAAACTGAGGTGCACCCGGACTCTTTCTTACAGGGCCCAAGCTTATGCCGATCACTTCAGGATGGCCCTTGACTGTTTCTTCGCCGTGTGGTTTGTTGTGGGGAATGTGTGGGTATTTGGTGGACATTCCTCTGCCCATGACGCTCCCAACTTATACAGGTGAGCTGCTAGCTTCCCGTGCTGCAGTATCTTTGCAACTCATTTATGTGTTCCATAAGTGTAAATCTTTTCTTTTTCAGGTTGTGTATAGCCTTCCTCACATTTAGCTGCATCGGCTATGCTATGCCTTTCATTCTGTGCGCACTGATATGTTGCTGCCTGCCCTGCATAATCTCCCTAATGAGCTTTCGTGAAGATCTAAACCAAAACAAAGGTGCTACTGCAGAAGCAATCAATGCCTTGAGAACATACAAGTTCAAAACGAAGAAGTCCCGTAACGGCGAGGGGATTGAAGTCGGCGGCGGAGTTGTTGCTGCTGGAACAGACAAGGAGCGGATTGTTTCTGCTGAAGATGCTGTGAGTTTTTCTCCCACACTCCTATCTACTCCCCTCATTCACTATTACAAGATGTTCTGGATATTTCAATATAGACTGAAATGAGCGAACAAACACACTAAAACGTGTCTACATATATCCCATTTAGAAAAAAGTTGGAACATCTTATAGTAGTGGGAGGGAGTATTACACAACTTTCTTACCTATACTCTTGATTTAAAGCCTGAGGTGCGTCCTTTGATATGCAGATTTGCTGTATCTGCCTAGCAAGATACTCGAACAATGATGATCTCCGAGAGCTTCCTTGCACCCACTTCTTCCACAAAGAATGCGTAGACAAATGGCTCAAGATAAACGCACTGTGCCCCCTCTGCAAAGCTGAGATAGACAGTGGCCCGACAACTGCTCCTGCCATTGGCTTTGGGCGTCGCCACAGTGACAACAGGGTAGGAAATGACATCGAATCGCAGCTGTAACTCTGCATTATCCATTGAGGGTGCAACATGTCCCTGATGTGGCTTCGACAGAGCAATTTGTAAATTATAAAATGAAATAGTTGACACAATGTACGGGCCCCCTTATATTATCGAACCGGCTCTTCACGGTCTGATTAGTGTCTCATTGTCAAAATATGTTCCGAAGATGGTAATTCAGGTTACCGGACATGAATTACGAGCCTTTGTTGGTTACTGATGGCAATCCTCCCGGTTTTAGCAGACTGGCTAGAGATGGTTAATAGCCATTTGTTTTTCCTTTGTCTAAATACCAGATGCTGATCAGAGCCCATAATAGACAGAAGAAGTTTGCTAACTTTGACTCTTGCAGATTACGTTAATGTACTATTTATGTTGCTACGTACTCCTTGCAGAAAGAAACCATAAATTACATTGTAGTCCCTCTGTTTCTAAATATTTGTCTTTCTAGAGATTTCAAATGGATTACCACATACAGATGTATATAGACATATTTTAGATCACTTATTTTGCTCCGTACGTAGTCACTTGTTGAAATATCTAGAAAGACAAATATTTAGAAACGGAGGGACTACAATGTATTTTATGGTTTTTGCAAGGAGATGGTAATATGATCGATGGCTGCAATCCATAGTTGATTGATGGTGCTGGCGAAAACAGCATCAAGAGAAGATGGCCGATCATTCCCTGAACTATTTTACTTCTGCTGTTGTTCTCCTTGATGGTGCTAAGCACAGAATAACCTCTGGCGTTCCCACATCATGCAGTACCCAGACCACACCAGGAAAGGTGGCCATCTTTCTAGAGAAGTATGGCTCTCCTTCTATTTGCGGATGACTCGCTTATACTTATGTCTGCTGATGAAAAGAATGCATTATGAGTTAGAACAATCCTTGACGAAAATTGTACGAGCTCAGGTCAGATGGTGAGTGAAGAGAAATGTAGCATCTTTGTCAGTCCCAATACTGATGTTCATTCAAGGGTACAAGTGTGTAAATTGCTAAATATCATGACAGAGTCCCCAAATGACAAGTGCGTGGGTTTTTGCCTGCAATGGTGGGAGTGGACCGTTCAGATTGTTTCCGCATCTTATTGATGGAGTTTGTGCAAGAGTTGCAGGGTGGAAGGAGAAATGCTATCAACAGGAGGAAAGTAATTGTTGCTTTAGAGTTGTGGATCAACCCATACGCGTGCTTGCAATGTTAGTGTTCAAAATCCCGAAAAAACGCTGTTTTGTTGCGCTGGTTTCATGAAGTCTTGGCACAACGATTTTCTGAACCCCGTGATGAACGAATCGTTCGATGGGAGCAGTTCCCACGCAATCGATCACCGGCTATTGGTGTCAAGTATTCATTGGGTAGCATGGTGAAAATTATGTATCCTAAGCTTATGGGTGCAATGGGATTTAGAAACCTAGAATATTTTAACCTGGGCATGTTAGCCAAACAATGATGAGAATTAATGGAGGAACCAAACTCTTTGTGTGTTTCTGCTCTAAGAGCGAATATTTCCTGGAAGGAAATTTGCTTAATGCAAAAGCAAAGAAGGGTTAATCAATGACGCGACAAGTATTATGGCAGGATTGGAAGCCTTTAAAGGATGATATGTTTGCCAATCCCAAGTGAACATATGGGAGGACAATTGGGTTATTTTGAGTCCAAATTTAAGGGTGAGAACACCCGAGAAGGTTTAATGCTGAATAAAGTTTCAAATCTCCTTAATCTAGAGATGAGTACTGTAACACCCACAATGCGGCTATAACTCCCACGTGTCGGGGCACGATTTAGAGGCATAGCCGCATGATAGACTTGTCGCAAGAGGGGTAATCTCCACACATCTCATGTACTGAATAAAAAAGGGATAAAGAGTTGTCTTATAATCGCCACTTCACAATACATAATTAAATCATACATCATCCAAAGTACAATCAAAGGTCCGACTACGGAATCAAAATAAAAGAAGACAACCCCAAATGCTAGATCCCCGATCGTCCCAACTGGGCTCCACTACTGATCAATAGGAAACGGAACACAATAACGATCAAGATCTTCATCGAGCTCCCACTTGAGCTCGGTTGCGTCACCTGCACTGGTATCATCGGCACCTGCAACTGTTTGGAAGTATCTGTGAGTCACGAGGACTCAGCAATCTCACACCCGTGAGATCAAGACTATTTAAGCTTATGGGTAGGAGAAAGTGGTGAGGGGAAGCTGCAGCAAGCACTAAGCATATATGGTGGCTAACATACGCAAATGAGAGCGAGAAGAGAAGCAACGCAACGGTCGAGAAGCTAGAAATGATCAAAAAGTGATCCTGAAACTACTTACGCACAATCATAACACAAGAACCGTGTTCACTTCCCGGACTCCACCGAGAAGAGACCATCACGGTTACACACGCGGTTGATTCATTTTAATTAAGTTAAGTGTCAAGTTCCCTACAACCGAATATTAACAAATTTCCATCTGCCACATAACCGCGGGCACGACTCTCGAAAGTTTATACCCTGCAGGGGTGTTCCAACTTAGCCCATCACAAGCTCTCACGATCAACGAAGGATATTCCTTCTCCCGGAAAGACCCGATCAGTCTCGGAATCCCAGTTACAAGACATTTCGACAATGGTAAAATAAGACTAGCAAAGCCGCCCGATGTGCCGACAAATCCCGATAGGAGTCGCACGTATCTCGTTCTCAGGGCACACCGGATGGGCAAGACGTTGGGTTGGCATAGACCCTGGTTGCCCAGGGGGCGCCGGACATCGCCCACGTTGGACCAATACTCAGAGGAGCACTGGGCCGAGGGTTTAAAATAAAGATGACCCTTGAGTCAGCAGAACCCAAGGGAAAAAGGATTAGGTGGCAAATGTTAAAACCAAGGTTGGGCCTTGCTGGAGGAGTTTTATTCAAAACGAACTGTCAAGGGGTTCCCATAACACCCAACCGCGTAAGGAACGCAAAATCAAGAAACATAACACCGGTATGACGGAAACTAGGGCGGCAAGAGTGGAACAAAACACCAGGCATAAGGCCGAGCCTTCCACCCTTTACCAAGTATATAGATGCATTAAAGTAAAAGATATAATAATGATATCCCAACATATCCATGTTCCAACATGGAACAAACTTCAGCTTCACCTGCAACTAGCAACGCTATAAGAGGGGCTGAGCAAAAGTAGTAACATAGCCAAACAACGGTTTGCTAGGAAGGTGGGTTAGAGGCTTGACATGGCAATATGGGAGGCATGATAAACAAGTGGTACGTAGCGCGACATAACGATAGAGCGAACAACTAGCAAGTAAAGATAGAAGTGATTTCGAGGGTATGGTCATCTTGTCTGAGATCCCGCAAGGAAGGAGAACGAGTCCATGAAGAAGACAAACGGACGTAGTCGAACGGATCCTCACAAACGCGACGTTACCGGAACTAACAAGAAGAAGCAACACCGGAAAGGAGCAAACAACATAGTAATCAACCATCACATAAACATGGCATGATGCACAACCAAGTATGATGCATGTCTGGTTTAAAGAGGCATGATGACATGACAAAGTGCAACAACCAAAACTACAAATTAAGTGGAGCTCAATATGCAACGAGTTGCATACTGACGAAACACCACATGACTTATTTAGTTCTCTCCCGTTTATGTACTCAACAATATTAAATGTTGAATAACATGGCAAGGGGTGAAACATGAGTAAAATACACAGTTAGGCATTTTAAGTGAGGCCGGAAACATCAAACAACAATTCCAGTAAATCCTCATGTGCATTTAGCAATTTAATGCAAACAACAATTCTAACCATTTTAAAAGTTGTTACCATGATGCGAATGACATGGGCAAGTTTTATGCAATTTTTTATGAAAAATTTGACATGAGCATATTATGAAGCATTTGTCATCGTGGCGGAAACGAAAGGCGTGCCACGGCAACGAATCTGAAAATGATGCCACGGCAACATATCGGTTCCGGCAACTCAATTGGGATGCTGGTGCAAAGGAACAAGTGTGGGTGCGTGAAACGTGCAAGAGTGACGGGGAGTGATCCCGGATACCGGGTGTCCCACATGTCGATGACGGTGCCAAGCGAAGGAAACAACTAACATTCACGGGAGGGTACAACATCCAAACATGCATCTCATACAACACGTGCATTCGTTCACGGGCGGTCGTCTCGGGGTTACACCTTCAAAGCGTGCAAACGGGACGGTTCTCGTTCGGTGCAACATAGAGGAAGTAGACGTTCTCGGGACGTTCGTAGTGGAAGTAGTCGTTCTCGCTTCGTAGTTTTACACACTCCATAGGTGTTCGGGGTCACAACGAGGAACTTGATGTCCATGGGGTCTTCGAGGGTTGACGGTAGTGGTACTCGGTCGTTTCGAAGAGGTACTTGGGGTCTTCGAACTTCCCGGTCTCGTCACTTGAAGGGGTACTTGGCATTTCTGCTACCCGGGTCATCAGTGACGGTAGTTGTTTTATGCATCGGACATCAAGGTTCTTATCGTTCTTAGCGATTCCGAAGGCGGCGGTAGTGGTACATGTTACGTAGTTGTTTAGGTCATCGGTAGAGGTACTTGGTGACATCCACGGGATCAGTAGTTGTACATGCGCGTAGGGGTACTTGGCGTTTCCGTGTAGCTGAACTTGAGGGGCATCGACGTCGTGGTCAACTTCGGACCTGGGGCTCCATGATGGCATCGTGGCAGTCTTGCAGCGACATCATCCGCAAGGGCGTTGGGAGAGGAGATGGTGGCGACAGAGGACGAAGCCAAGGAGCAGCAGCGTGAGGAGGGCCATGGCGGGCATCGGGGTTGAAGGTCGGAGGTGGTTGCGGCCAGAGCAGCGGCGGCCTTGGAGGCAGAGGAGGTCCGGCGAGGTAGCAAGCCGGTGGTGGGGAAGGCAGCAAGGCGGCGATGTGATGGAGGCGCAGAGGAGGGTGGCGAGGTCGAGGACAGGACTGGACGTTGACGAGGATCCCGAGGACGGATGGCGATGGCGACGCCGTTGCTGGCGCAAAGGCGGAGGAGTCGAGGAGGAGGCCTCGGGCGTGGAACGTGGGCAGCTGCTCGCTGGTCTTGGCGCGGGCGCCATGGATGGCCGGAGCAAGACATGTAGGGCGGCGTAGTCGTCGCTGATGCGAGGGGAGAAGGGCGACGGGTGATGCAGTGGGTCGAGGCGGCGAAGGAGCACGCTACAGGCGACAAAGGAGAACACGAGCGAGGCGCGAGGGGATCGGGGCGAAGCCCTTCCTGGCGCTGGTAGCGTGTGTGCGTTGGTAGCGCTGGAGGAGGAACGAGGAGAGAGATGGGGTTCGGGAAGGGGTTATAGGGTTAGGAGGTCCAGATGGGCCTTGGGCCGAATTAGTTGGGCTACTGGGAGGCCTAGCTGGGCTGGACTCTCTTCTCCCTCTCTTATTTCCTTTAACAGAAACACATTAGAGAGAAGAAAAGGAAGAGGGGGTTAGGGAAAGAATTTGTGCATGGGGGCTATTTTGTCGGACTCACAAAAATGTGTATGATCCCAAAAAAAATGAAGTGGCAAGATTGCAAGAATTGAATTCAAATTCATTTGAATTTAATTTAAATGGATTTGAATAGGAATGGGGTGTTTGAGAAGTCCAAAACGTTGGGAATTTTGGTGGAGATTGGAAAAGTGATGAAAGAATTTATGGACAACGTTTGAGGTCAAGATGTGAGATAACAAAGGCCTGGGGAATTACTTGCAAGTGTGTTCTGGTTAATTTCAAACTAATGGAATATTTATTATAGCTCCCTAGTATTGGGAGGATATGTTATAAAGAGAAAACACCATATGTACTTCCCTCGATTTAAATGAATCGAAGATCCATACAATTTAATTGGTTGAGTTTTAGGAATTGGTGCAAGATGACATGATGCAATGCACATGATGCTAACAAAATAAAAGCAACGAACCAAACAAATCACACGGCGAATCTCGAAAATCATGGAAGGCATCTGAAGCTCCGGTCGTAGGGCGTTACAAGTACATGGGACGAGGAGTTGATTCACTCTGTATTTTGGCCGGTTCACGTAGAAGCTATACCATATATCCACCTTGTTAGGTCATCTCTAATGCTGACCCATAAATCGGACACCGCATCCGCCGCAGACAGGAGGTCAGTTCGTGGATACGAATGCAGAAGCTGGCCATCCAATGAAATTCACATATATTTTAAAACAAGTTTAAACAAACCAGACAAAATTCATCAAATAAGTCAGATTTCATTAAAGTTCGAACATAATTTACATAAAAAGTTGATATTTCAGTCGTTTAACTAAAACTAAAAAAAAGCCTAAACCTTATACAGAATGAACACTTCATATGTGTGGCCGCACAGCCTTGCCGCACTGTCGTCGTTGTTCGTGTAGTCATCGTCGTGTTCCAGCGGCAGAAGGGCACCGGAGGGCTGCGACAGCCTTGACCAGTTGCTATCAGCCACTCGCGAAGGAGCCGTTAGGGCTCCTTCTGTGCGGTGCGAAGGGCCGCTGCGGCTAATGCAGATGGCGCCTGCTGAGATCCGACGGCGGCCTTGCCCTTGCCAAGGTTAGCGGAGGAGTCGCTAAGCGACCACTCCTTGCCGATCTTAGTGAGCTTGCCATCAAGGCGGCGGTGGCGCCTGGCCGTCGTCTCTGCGGTGGTGATGGAGCGGTCAAGGGCGCGCTCGGCGATGAGGTTTGGGTCGTTGCGGACCCATTCCAGTGCCATGTCGGACTTGGCGAACACGGATTGGCGGGCGATGTTGTGCCAGTTGTACCGTGCATGTTGCCTCGCCACATGCTCCTCCTCGAACACGATGAAATGCAACTGCAAGTGTCGCAAAATACAAAACAAGATAAGGCCTGACCCAGCCCAACTCAAGAAATAAAATACAAGCTGAAACCAGGGGGTAATGTTGAGCGTTTTTCTACTTATACGTTGAATATTTGAGATTAACCTTGAACATTTTTCAATAGCATGATAAGTATTTTTGAAATAAAACATGAATATAGAAAACATGAATAACTTTTTTATCATATATCTTGACACATGCTTGCATTTTTTGAGTATCAAATAAACATAAAAAGGAAAAATGGAAAAATAGAAGAAAGAAAAAGGGAAATGAAAAAGAAAAAAGAACCAAAAAATTGGTGGAAACCATATCTTAAGAAAAATTGTGAACAACTAGTATCCTGAAACCACTAGTTAAGGAGTACCCCTTGCAAAGATCCCCCCCACACACTTCCTCTGTTTGACAAGGCGCACTGCATGTGAGCCAATTCTCGCAACTTGAGACTCTTCCCTTTTTTAGATTCATTTTTCGAGAATGTTTTATCTCTTGAACTATGCGTCCAAGTACTGAACCGTTTCACTGTTGAATTTCTCACACTGAGATCTTCGGCACTAGATCCCATGTTAAGGTTTTGACGAACTATTTTTTTTCACGAAAACGGAAAAACAGAAATCAAGAAAAAAGCAAAGAAAAAAACATTTAAAACCAAATAAAAAACCAGTTAGCACAAAAAAAAGAAAAAAAATGGAAACCCGAAAACAAGGTTGCGGGTTTTCACATTTTTTGGAGCACACATTCTGTTTTTCCTTTTTTTCTCGTAGAAGCACAACTGTATTTCTCATGAAAGTGTTGGGGAACGTAGTAATTTCAAAAAAAATCCTACGCACACGCAAGATCATGGTGATGCATAGCAACGAGAGGGGAGAGTGTCGTCCACATACCCTCGTAGACCGTTAAGCGGAAGCGTTATAACAACGCGGTTGATGTAGTCGTACGTCTTAACGATTGACCGATCCTCAGCACCAAACGTACGGCACCTCCGCGTTCAGCACACGTTCAGCTCAGTGACGTCCCGCGAACTCACGATCCAGTAGAGCTCGGGGAAGAGTTTCGTCAGCACGACGGCGTGGTGACAATGTTGACGAAGCTACCGACGCAGGGCTTCGCCTAAGCACCGCTACGATATAACTGAGGTGGATTATGGTGGAGGGGGGCACCGCACACGGCTAAGAGATCAACACATCAATTGTTGTGTCTATGGGGTGCCCCCTGCCCCCGTATATAAAGGAGCTAGGGGGGAGGCGGCTGGCCAAGGAGGAGGGCGCGCCAAGGGGGGAGTCCTACTCCCACCGGGAGGACTCCCTCTTTTCCTAGTTGGAGTAGGAGAGGAGAAGGAAGGGAGAGAGGAAGAGAAGGAAAGGGGGGCGCCGCCCCCCCTCTTTGTCCAATTCGGACTAGAGGGGGAGGGGGCGTGCGGCTGCCCTTGGACACCCCTCCTCTTCTCCCACTACGGCCCATTAGGCCCAATATACTCCCCGGGGGGTTCCGATAACCCCCCGGTACTCCGGTAAATGTCCGAAACCTCCTGGAACCCTTCCGGTGTCCGAACATAGTCATCCAATATATTGATCTTTATGTCTCAATCATTTCGAGACTCCTCGTCATGTCTGTGATCATATCCGGGACTCCGAACTACCTTCGGTACATCAAAACACAAAAACTCATAATACCGATTGTCACAAAACTTTAAGCGTGCGGACCCTACGGGTTTGAGAACTATGTAGACATGACCGAGACACGTCTCCGGTCAATAACCAATAGCGGAACCTGGATGCTCATATTGGTTCCTACATATTCTACGAAGATCTTTATCGGTCAAACTGCATAACAACATGCGTTGTTCCCTTTGTCATCGGTATGTTACTTGCCCGAGATTCGATCGTCGGTATCTCAGTACCTAGTTCAATCTCGTTACCTGCAAGTCTCTTTACTCGTTCTGTAATGCAACATCCCGCAACTAACTCATTAGTCACATTGCTTGGAAGGCTTATAGTGATGTGCATTATCGAGAGGGCCCAGAGATACCCCTCCGACAATTGGAGTGACAAATCCTATTCTTGATCTATGCCAACTCCACGAACACCATCGGAGACACCTGTAGAGCACCTTTATAATCACCCAGTTACGTTGTGATGTTTGGTAGCACACAAAGTGTTCCTCCGGTATTCGGGAGTTGCACAATCTCATAGTCATAGGAACATGTATAAGTCATGAAGAAAGCAATAGCAGTAAACTTAAATGATCAAGTGCTAAGCTAACGAAATGGGTCAAGTAAATCACATCATTCTCCTAATGATGTGATCCCGTTGATCAAATAACAACTCATGTCTATGGCTAGGAAACTCAACCATCTTTGATCAACGAGCTAGTCAAGTAGAGGCATACTAGTGACACTATGTTTGTCTATGTATTCACACATGTATTATGTTTCCGGTTAATACAATTCTAGCATGAATAATAAATATTTATCATGATATGAGGAAATAAATAATAACTTTATTATTGCCTCTAGGGCATATTTCCTTCTGAAAGCAAATCTATGCTTCTTGTTAAAGCATAATATTTTTTCGGATTGCTTCTTGCGGAAGCAAATCTATGTTTTCACGAGAAGTAATATGTGCTTCTTGTCAAAGCACATATCTTTTTTCCTTTTTCGTGCTTCTGGAGGAAATAAATTTGTGCTTCCACAGGAAGCAAAGAAGCAAATATGTGCTTCTTGAGGAAGCACATTCTTTTTTTTATAAGCACATGTGTGCTTCTCGCGAAAGTAAATATGTGCTTCTGTGGAAGCATGGAATTTCCCTTTTTCGAGAAGTACAACTGTACTCCCGTGGATGCATGAAGCAAATCTTTATTTCTCGTGGAAGCATAAATATTTTTGCCACGTAAAATGAAATTTATTCAAAAACTAGAAAACTCAGGCGAAAACCAAGAACCCAAGAATACCAAAATAAACTCATCTAAAACATGAAAACACACATAAAAAACATATCTAGAGGGAGTGCTAGCACACAACATCTAGCAACGATTGAGCGCACCACTTGGCGTGCTTCCAAGCCACCAAAGTTACCCCTGGAGGTTGGAGGTCTCCCGCAATGGCTAACCTCCAGTTTTTTTTAATAAACCAGGAAGCTTTATTGATTAGAAATTAACCATACATCATTTGTGAGTGTTGTTACAATTTCATTTACAGGTTTCTCAAACCAATCAAAAATTAAAGAAAATCTAGTAATCTAGTGAGCTCATAAGCAATTTTATTTGCTCCTCTGTTACATTGTTCAAATCTAGTAGTAACAAAGTCACAGGCATAATGAAAACAATCGTCGAAGATTGCCACCGCCGCACCCGCCGACTGTCCTCTGTCCTGCATGGTATCAATCACCTTCAGGTTGTCCAAGTTAATAATAAGGCGATTGCACCCCGCCCTTTGCGCCTGTGTAAGGCCAAATTTGAGTGCTAAAGCTTTCGCCATCAACACAGCCGCACAGTAGTCAAGTTTCTCATTCCCTCCAGTGATTAATCTGCCTTTTTCATCTCTCAGAACTGCCCCCATCATACCCCTAAGCAGATCATGATCAAAAGAAGCATCAACATTTAGTTAAAAAACTAAGAAAAAACTTATCTAGAGGGAGTGCTAGAACACAACATCTAGCAGCGATTGAGCACACCACTTGGCGTGCTTCCAAGCCACCAAAGTTACCCCTGGAGGTTGGAGGTCTCCCGCAATGGCTAACCTCCAATTTTTTTAATAAACCAGGAAGCTTTATTGATTAGAAATTAACAATACATTTGTGAGGATTATTACAATTTCATTCAGAGCTTTCTCAAACCAATCGGAAATCAAAGAAAATCTAGAAATATAGTGAGCTCATGAGAAATTTTATTTGCTCCTTTGTTACATTGTTCGAATCTAGTAGTAACAAAGTCACAGGCATAATGAAAACAATCGTCGAAGATGGCCGCCACCGCACCCGCCGACTGTCCTCTGTCCTGCATGGTAACAATCACCTTCAGGTTGTCCAAGTTAATAATAAGGCGATTGCACCCCGCCCTTTGCGCCAGTGTAAGGCCAAATTTGAGGGCTAAAGCTTTCGCCATCAACACAACCGCACAGTAGTCAAGCTTCTCATTCCCTCCAGTGATAAATCTGCCTTTGTCATCTCTCAGAACTGTCCCCATTGTACCACTAAGCAGATCATGATCAAAATCAGCATCAACATTCAGTTAAAAAAACTAAGAGGACAAGACCAACCCCCCTCCCTTTTCATAGTCGCCTTGGGAGATGATGCATTTACAAAGTTTGACGTGTGGATTAGAATCCCCAAAATATGAAGTGCATTTTGGGTTATCTCCTTGTGCACTAATTTCCGTCTTTCCCACCATAGACACCAAGCTGAAACAACAATTATTCACACATTGTGGTAACCCATTATACACAATTCTTGGTCTGGAAGAAGAAGTAGTACTCCAACACCACCTCTCCAGCACGATCAACCTCACAAGCTCTATTGATAATATCATTCATCCCCGGCTTTCTCCAAACCTCCTTTGCTTCACTTGAAAGTGCGTTATATCGACTAGAGGGGGGTGAATAGGCGATTTTTATGAAATTATTCACTGAGGAATTTGCTGGTGAGGAAATTCCTTACCGAAGAACTACTAGCAGCGGAATAAGTACTCAAAAGTAAACACAATAGAATACAAGCATAGTCACATTATGAAATGAAGACATGCACAGAGTACAGGAAGCGTAATCACAGGATAACACAGGATGAAGACAAACAGACTGAAGAAATTGAACTGAGGAAATTGAGAAAGTCTTCAGTCAAAGTCTTCAAACACAGATATGAACAAACACACAACACAGTTATGAGGAAATGAAAGAGTTGAGGGAGTAGAACCAGTAAGCTTGGTGAAGACAATGATTTGGTAGACTAGTTCCAACTGTTGTCTCAGTTGTACGTCTGGTTGGAGCGGCTGAGTATTTACACTCAAGGACACACAGTCCCGGACACCCAGTCAAGGACACTTAGTCCAAGACACCCAGTCCTCACCGTATTATCCTTGAACTAAGGTCACACAGACCTCGTCCAATCACTCGTGGTAAGTCTTCAGGCGACTTCCAAACCTTCACAAACTTGGTCACCCGACGATCCACAATTCCTCTTGGATGCTCTAGACCATGACGCCTAACCGTCTGAAAGAAGCACAGTCTTCAAAGGTAACAAGCGTCGGATCCACTTAGGATCAATCTCTTCAGTGATGCTCAATCACTTGCGGTTTGTAGGTGTTTGGGTTTTGGTTTTTTGGTTTTTCCTCACTTGATGATTTTCGCTCAAAGTCCTCGGAGGATGGGTTGCTCTCAAATGACAAGTGTCAGTTTCTCTCAGAGTAGCCAACCAGCTAGTGGTTGTAGGGGGCGGCTATTTATAGCCTAGGGAGCAGCCCGACATGATAAGACATAAATGCCCTTCAATGATATGACCTTTAGGTGGATAGATATTTTGGGACAGCTGGCGCATAGCACAGCAACGGTCGGAATTTTGAGTAGCAAAATCCTCAGGGCTATCATGTTCCTCACTGTGTAGGCAATCCGCACCGGCGAATTCCTAACTCCTCAGTCAGGACAAATTCCTCAGAGACCAGAAGAACTTCGTCTCTGTCACTGAAGAAATTGACTGAACTGTATGAGATTTCCAATGGCTTCACTCGAAGGAATTGGTAGGTGTAGGATTTTGAGTTGAGCATCACATGGAAAATTTTCCTTAGTATTTCCTCGACCCCCCTTAATAGTATGGTGTTTCCTATGACTCAAGAAAGAGAAAAACAAAACTATGAAAACGAAAGTATTCAAGCTTCATATTCCTCGCATGAATATCAAGTCTTCATGGACACACCAATTTCTTCACTTTCAAAGTCTTCATGAAAGTCTTCAGAAATACCAAAATCTTCAGTCGAAGATATTCATTTTTAGGGGTCGACTTTTCCTGTAAATATCAAACTCCTCATAGACTTATAGACCTGTGTACACTCACACACGCATTAGTCCCTTAACCTATAAGTCTTCAATACACCAAAATCACTAAGGGGCACTAGATGCACTTACAATCTCCCCCTTTTTGGTGATTGATGACAATATAGGTTAAGTTTTCAACGGGGATAAACATATGAAGTGTAAATACTGATATTGAGGAATTTGATTACAAGATATAGAAGAACTCCCCCTGAAGATGTGCATAGTGAGGAATTTGCTTTTGAAGCAATGCACACTTGAAGAGTTGAATCATGGAGATCTCCCCCTATATCTTGTAATTCATACACGCATTTAACATATAATATGAAGAATTTGAAATGCATGATGAAATATGGTGCCTGATGAAATTCAGCATGCGTGCAATAATATTAACGAGGAATAAGCATGCAGAATAGTGCATCAAGAGTATCAGAGCATAGTGCATCAAAAGTATCAGAGCACCATCGGGTTTAAGATTACAACTCGATCCAATAAAGTTTCAGAAGAACGAGAGTTGTAACTTAGCAAAGAAAATGCCCATATAGAAGACCCGCTTGAAGACTAACTCATATTTCTCCCCCTTTGTCATCGAATGACCAAAAGGATCGAAAATGAGGACTAATGCCCCTGAAGGTAATCATGTTGATGAAGGAGCGCCAGCGTTGTTGGGGTCGTTGGTTGATGTAGGGCCTGCCGCAGTGTCGTCCAAATCTTCATGTTCATCAATGTCGCACGATGAAGAATATGAGCTGGCCACCAGAGAAGGAACCTTGACCTTCTTGAATTTCTTCGGTGGAGGTGCAGACCAGCCAAAATCTTCATTAAGACCCATGTTCTTCTGATCTTCTTCACCATACAGATGTGAGAGGATTGCCCAGGTGTGACCGAAGACTTGATGGAGGTAGTAGTGGTTTTTCTTCACTGCATTGTGTGTGGCAGTCATGTTGTGAAGAAGTGAAGCAAACTGACGCTTAACCCATTTGTGATTTCGATCCACCTTCTGGTGAAGACTAAGCAGAAGTTCACGGTCAGTCATCACGCGCGGAGCAGTGGCTTGAGGAGTGGAGTTGGGTGCATTGGCAGAGTCATGTGTGGCAGAGTCATCATTGGTGGAATAAGATGCAGCTTTGCGAAACTGACCATCCAATGGACGAATGCCTTCATCAATTACAGCTGGTGCCTTGCCCTTTCCATCAACCGAGGAATATGTCTTCTTGAGGACTTCAATTGGGGGCAAGTAGCTGAGATGATTCTGGAAATCAGCTTTGTAGTTGAGTGAAGACCTTGTCCTGAGGAATCTCATGATCCAAGGTGCATAAGGCTTCAACTCAAATGGAGACAGTGCAACATTGGCCATAGTCCTCATGAAGAAATCATGATAATTGACAGGAATGCCATGAACGATGTTGAATACCAGATTCTTCATGATGCCAACAATTTCCTCATCAGATGAGTCGTTGCCTTTGATGGGACTGATTGTCCTCATAAGAATACGATAGACAGTTCTGGGCACGTACAACAATTCCTTCACGAGGAATTTGGTTCTTGGTGCTTAACCTGGCTTCAAAGGTTTCATCAACACCTGCATGTAATGATGTGTGATCTTAGGTTCACTGTAGATGCAGCGAGCTTCTTCAAGGGGAGGACTGAGTGGTAGAGCATGAAGCAATTCAGAGGCTAGTGCAGTGTAGTGAGTGTTTTCAGACATCCAGTCCAGCACCCATGAATTCACATCTTCAGCATCTCCGGTGATGTGCAGCATTGCATAGAATTGAAGAATCAGTTCTTCATTCCAATCGCAGATGTCAGAGCAAAAGTTGAGCAGTCCAGCATCGTGAAGAACACTGAGGACTGGTGCGAAGCACGGCAGAGATTCCATATCCACGTGAGGAATATGCTCATGGTAGAAAATCTTCTCCTTGTTGAACAGCACTGAGGAATAGAAATTGGCTTGACTAGCAGTCCAGAAACACCTCTTCCTAATGCGAGCAGAGTCACACGGGTTGTAATCTTCAAAGAATACGTGCTCGCCGAAGAAATCATCAGCCTTGAACTTTTGCTTGCGTGAGAATGGGTCCTTTGGCTTCGGCAGAGGAGTGTCAGTGAGTTGCATCATGACCTTAGGAATCTCAATCGCAGGTTCTTCAGGCTGAGGAATTTCTAGTTCCTCCTCAGTGGCAGTCTGTGTCGTTGGTTGTTCAGTAGTTTCTTCAGCGCTAGTGGCTGGAATTTCCTCATGGACAGATGCAGTGGGATGAGTTTCTTCAGAGCCCATGTGAACAGTTTGTGTGGGGGACTGAGGAATTTGCTGTAGAGGGGTGAACATTGGAGTTTGGATGCTGACTTTCCCAGAATTCATCACTGATTACGGGTGTGGAGCAGCCAATGTCCACATCTTCATCTTCCATTTCTTCAATGCCAGCCTCTTCAGCTGTGAACTGAGGCATAGGCGAGGAGATGATAGGTGTTGAAGGGATATCATCCACTTCAATTTCTTCATCAATTGGTTCAGACGAAGCAACAGAAGGAGTTTCTTCATTAGATCCGCTGGGGATCACATATTCTTCATCAAAAGGAACAAGGTCCTTTGATGGCCTGGTTGAGATGGGAACAGCATCAATCTGATTTGCAAATGAACTTGTCATAGGCTTCATTTTCTTCGGAGCTGAAGAATCTGAAGCAACTGATGCTTTCCTTTTCTTCACTGCAGCAGGCTCTGCAGCCTTGGTCTTCTTCACATCTAATGCAGATGGAAGGATTGGAGTTGAAGTTGGTGCAGGAGCAGCTGAGGAATTTGGTTGATTTTCTTCAGGCACAACTGATGCGGTTGCCCTGAGTTCTTCAGTTTCTTCAAGCACACCACTACTGGGTGCCCTGGCAATTTCTTCAGCGGCTGGAATGCAGTCATCAGCCCTGGAACTCACATTATCTTCAGCAGCCTGATTGTCATCAGCGGTGCTAGCATTTTCTTCAGTAGGCTGAGTAGATGCTTCAGCCTGAGGAATTTCCTGTTGCGTTGGGGCTGCAACATTGGAAGTGAAGTTATCCTCAAGTTTCACAAAATGAACCTTGGCTCCAAGCCAATCAGCGCGATATGCTTCAAAGTCATCACTGTGTTTCTTAATCTTAGTCTGAGTAGTGACAAGTTCTTCAGTTGTCATAGAGACAACATTTTTCTTCAGATAGCGCTCTTTCTTGTACTGTGCTTTCTTGATCTGCCTGGCCTTCTCAAATTTCCACTTTTCTTCTTGATGAAGTGGGTCGGCATGTGACTCTGGCCAGGAGTCAGCTTGAAGTCAGGCAAGGGAGTGTTGGGGTCCTTGTGCCAATCATCAATGTAGTCGAGGATCAGCTTGGGATCCAAAAGCAGTGGCACCTCTGATCCTTTGGCTCTAGCAGCCCTAACTTGCCTGTCTCTGATGATTTCTGCAAGTTCATCATCATCAGCTTCGTCTTCATCAGACGATACTTGGAAAGCGACTTGCTTCTTTTGAGGACTTGGGTGTGGACCTCGTCCAGCAGTGGCCTTTGTCTTGAGCAGTGAGGGGCCAGCTGAGGAACTTGGTGCAGCTGAGGAACTAGCTGAGACACCTAAGGCAATTGAGATGCCGGCAGTCCTTTGGCACGAAACGAGATGCACAGGTGCTGAGGATTTGGTCGGAACAGCTGAAGGATTTGGCGGAGGAGCTGCGGACTTTGGAGGAATAGGAGCAGCATGAGGAATTGGCCGTGAGGGCTTTGATGATTCTGACCGTGAGGGCATTGTTGAGGAAGCACTTGGCTTGCGCGCAGGCTTATTTGACATAGCCTTCTTTGGCTTGACAACAAGGACCTCAGCAGAGGCAGCAGCAGCAGAGTCTTCATTGAATTTCCTCACCGCTTCTTTGGCTTGCTTAGCCAACTTGCCTTGGCGCTTGGCCCATTCATCAGGATAGTCCTCACTGCGCTTGAGGCTGGTGGGATCTGCTATTTGGCCAGGTGCCAATGGAGCTCTTGGGCATGGAGGATTGAGTGCGAATTTTTTCATGTACTTAGGAGTGACATATCTGTACTCCCTCCATTCTCTTGCCCATCTCCTCTCTATCTTCTGAATGCGCACTTTGCGCTCATTCTTGGTTTCCTCAGTAGGTGTGCAGTACCCAGCATATATGTCATCAGGGATTTCAAACGTTGTATTTACCTCAGGCCTCTTTCCTCCCTTCTGTGGCCTTTTACCATCAGCCATTTTCTTCAGTTGAGGAATTTGAACAATTGAATTCTCTGAAGAAGTATGCAACTTTTCTTCGAGGAACGCTGCAAACGAGTTAAGTTGATAAGAACCTAGTGATTCAGCAGCTGACATGTGTACCTGTGAACAGAGTATAGTTGCGAGGAATTTGGAGAGGTCATATGCATTCTCAGAAGGTTTTTCAAAATGAACAAGTTTGAGGAATTTGACCAGATGAGTCTTGAAGATTTTCACTAAGCGTTCTTTGTCTTAGGTTCCAGAGTTGTATAGATCGAGGATCCACACAATTGAGGAATCTTGAAGAAAAATGATGCTTAGAGAAACGAATCAAGAACAGATGACTTTGTGAGGTGTTCAGTGTGTGAAGATATGAAGAAAAACACTTTTGAAGATTTTTGTAGATAATCATTCGAATCAACGAGGGCAGTAAAAGTAACTTTTATTTACCCTGGACGAAGAACACGATGAACTGGAGTGAGGAGATGTGAAGTTCGTCTGTGCAGATCTTCCACGCCCTAACTTGGCGGAGGAAGACGGCTACGCCATCGGCGGAGTGAAGATGTCCACGGTCGGCGCGAGTACGTCGGCGACGAGGTCGAGGCAGTGAAGCTCTTCCTCACCGGCGGAGATGAAGTAGCGGCGGCACTAGGGTTTGAGAAGCTCGAGCTAGAGAGAGAGGTTGAGCGGAGTAAAAGAAGTGAGGAAGGGAAGGAGGGGTATTTATAGCCACGGTGAAAAACTGCTCGCCTGAAGAAATTGGACGAACGTGCCCCTGACCCTTCTCATTCGCATGACATGTGTCACCCACGTAGTGAGAGGTGGAGATCGTGTTAGATCGTGGGTGAGTGGATAAGTGTATCGAGGGATGCGGAACGGTTTGAGCGGCAAAACCGAAAATTTCGATAAGATAGGTTTTAAAGTTCCATTCGCAATTTCTTCAGCTAACAAGGACACAGTGAAGATTTTGAACGAGTTTCAAATAGAACGCACATGAAGAATTTGTGAACAGATTGGGTTGAGTATAGCATAGAGGGGAAGGGTCCGATCACATTCACTTAGCAGAAAACCAACTTGAAGAAATAGCAATAAGTGAATGCTGTAGAGGACATAAACTCATATATATATATATAGCCAATGAAGAAAAATGACGGAACCAGTGAAGACTATGCAAAGTTGAAGAATATGAATAATTTGAGGAATTTCAACTTTTGGTGGTGGCGTGACCCACCGTATAAGAATGATGATTTCAGACACCGCGTACAATTATCGTAGGGTTCTGAGAATCAAATTCTTCGTTAATTTCTTCATACTAAGAGTGTTATTCTTCATTGATTGAAGAAAAACGTTTTTTCATGTGTTGCACATCTAAGTCATCAATTTTGCATAAGTGTTAGGATGAGTGTCCTTTTCATAGAACATTCGAAGATTCTAGGATATTTAGCTCACACCGCAACTTGCTAAATCTCTTCTCATCCAAGGGCTTTGTGAAGATATCGGCTAGCTGTTCGTCAGTCTTCACATGCTCAATAGAAATGTCGCCCTTCAACACATGATCACGAAGAAAATGATGACGAATCTGAATGTGCTTTGTCTTCGAGTGTTGAAATGGGTTGTGAGCAATCTTGATGGCACTCTCATTGTCACAGAAGAGAGGTACATTCTTCATGTTGACGCCGTAGTCCTTAAGAGTTTGCTTCATCCATAGCAATTGGGCACAACAAGAACCAGCGGCAATGTACTCAGCTTCAGCAGTAGATAGTGATATGCAGTTCTATTTCTTCGAGGACCAACAGACCAAAGATCGTCCGAGGAAATGACATGTACCAGATGTTGACTTGTGATCCACATGATCACCAGCATAGTCAGAGTCAGAATATCCAACAAGATCAAAAGCCGAGCCCTTGGGGTACTACAATCCAAGTGTTGGTGTGTGAGCTAGATATCGAAGAATATGCTTCACAGCCTTATGGTGTGTTTCCTTCGGTGCAGCTTGAAATCGGGCACACATGCAAACACTAAGCATTATATCTGGCCTAGATGCACATAAGTATAATAAGGGACCTATCATGGAGCGTATACCTTATGATCGAAGTCAATACCATTTTCATCAGTGCACAAATGGCCATTTATTGGCATAGGAATTTTGACACCTTTGCAATCTTGCATGCTGAATTCCCTCAGTACATCCTTGAGGTATTTCTCCTGAGATATGAATATGCCATTGTGTTGTTGACGAATTTGAAGAGCTAAGAAGAATTTCAACTCTCCCATCCTAGACATTTGATATTCTTCACTCATCATATAGGCAAATTCATCACTATAACGTTGGTCAGTACAGCCAAAGATAATATCATCAACATATACTTGGCACACAAACAATTCACCATCATAAGATTTAGTGAAAAGAGTAGGGTCGAGTGAACCGGGTTTGAAGCCTTTCTTCATGAAGAGTTCCTTCAAAGTATCATACCAAGCCCATGGGGCCTGCTTGAGGCCACAGAGGGCCTTATTGAGTCTGAAGACTTTGTCAGGATTCTTTGGATCTTCAAAACCTGGGGGTTGAGCAACATATACTTCTTCCTCAAGCTTACCATTGAGGAATGCACTTTTCACATCCATTTGATATAGAGTGATATCATGATGGTTAGCATAAGCAAGTAATATGCGAATAGCCTCAAGTCTAGCAACAGGTGCAAAAGTTTCATCGAAATCAATTCCTTCAACCTGTGTGTAGCCTTGAGTTACAAGCCGTGCCTTATTCCTCACCACAAGGCCATTTTCATCTTGCTTGTTGCGGTAGATCCACTTTGTGCCGATGATATTGTGCTTGCGAGGATCTAGACGTTTGACCAGTTCCCAGACATTGTTGAGCTCGAACTGATGTAATTCTTCTTGCATGGCCTGAATCCACTCAGGCTCCAGAAATGCTTCATCTACCTTAGTGGGCTCTGTAATAGAGATAAAAGCATACTGCCCACAAAAGTTAGACAAATGTGAAGCTTTTGAGCGTGTGAGAGGACCTGGCGCTTTGATGTCATTGATGATCTTTTCAACTTGCACTTCTTTTGCAATGCGAGGATGAGCTGGTTGTCGTTGAAGAATTTGATCAGCATTTTCTTCACCACCATTTTCTTCAGCATTTTCTTCAGGTGCATTAGCTCGACGTTCTTCATGTTCTGGAATGAATTCTTCAGCAGATTCTTCAGTAGGAATGACATCCTCAGTAGCCTTGAACTTGATAGTTTCCTCAGGTGTTGGTTCATCTATCACAGTAGGTAGGTGCTCTCTTTGCGAGCCCTTAGTTTCATCGAACCGCACATCTACAGTTTCAACAACTTTGTGAAGAACGTTGTTGAAGACTCTGTAGGTGTGCGAGTCCTTTCCGTAACCAAGCATAAAACCTTCATGTGCTTTCGGTGCAAATTTTGAGTTGTGATGAGGATCTCTAATCCAACATTTAGCATCGAAGACTTTGAAATAACTTACATTGGGTTTCTTATCAGTGAGGAGTTCATAGGCAGTCTTTTTGAAGAATTTGTGAAGATATACTCTGGTGATGATGTGGCATGCAGTATCAATTGCCTCAGTCCAGAAACGACGAGGCGTTTTGTATTCATCAAGCATAGTGCGAGCCATCTCAGTAAGAGTCTTGTTCTTGCGCTCCACGACGCCATTCTGCTGAGGAGTGTAAGGAGCAGATAACTCATGAGTAATACCAAGTTCATCAAGATAGTCATCGAGACCAAAATTCTTGAACTCAGTGCCATTGTCACTTCTGATGTGCTTGATCTTCACACCAAAGTTGGTTGAAGCCCTCGAGGAAAATCGTTTGAAGACTTCCTGCACTTCATGTTTGTAAGTAACAAGGTGTACCCATGTGTAGTGAGAATAATCATCAACAATAACAAAGCCATATTGAGATGCTTCATTTGAGATAGCAGAATAATGATTAGGACCAAAGAGATCCATGTGAAGCAATTCAAATGGGAGAGTGGTGGTCATGATAGTCTTCACTGGATGCTTGGCCTTGGTCATCTTCCCAGCTTCACAGGCTCCGCATAGGTGATCCTTGAGGAATTTGACATTCTCGATGCCAATGACATGCTTCTTCTTCACAAGCGTGTGGAAATTCCTCATGCCTGCATGACCAAGTCATCGATGCTAGAGCCAACCTTCTGAAGCTTTTGCAAGTAAGAACACGGCTGGTTGTGGTCCTGTAGAGAAATCAACAATATACAGGTCTCCTCTCCTAAAGCCTTTGAAGACTTTGGAATTGTCAGCTTCCATAACCACAACACAACGGTACTTGCCAAAGACAACAACCATATCAAGATCACAAAGCATTGAGACAGACATAAGGTTGTATCCTAAGGACTCAACAAGCATGACGTTGTCCATGTGTCGATCCTTTGTAATCGCAACCTTACCTGGACCCAATACCTGACTTTTGCCTTTGTCAGCAAAGATGATATGCTTCAGATGCGACGGAGATAAGGGAGCATCCATCAATAGATTCTTGTCACCAGTCATGTGGTTTGTACATCCACTATCGAGGACCCACTCAGTGGCTTTGGGTTGATCATCCTGCAGATGAATTAGTGCAGCTTACAAACTCATATACTTCATCAGTGAAGAATATGACATCAATTCATCAGATCAATTTCATCAAGTAAAAGAACTGATAAAGCAATATGAGGATGTGAGAAATGAAAGTTCATTTCTTCATGATTAGCCTGCATCCTATCAGGCATGCTCAGGTCTCCAGGAAATTCTTCAGACGATTATGTGCGTCTGGAGACCTGACCCTACAGAAGAGATTAGTTCTTTTTCTTCACCACCCACATCTGAAGGGGTGGCAAAGAGTTCATTTTGCAAGCTCCATACGAAAAGGATGGCATGGAAGCCAGTCCATTTCGTCTCACATAAGAGGGGTTAGAGTAAGCATAAGAGTATGCAGAGAAATTCTTCGAGGACTTATGGACATAATGATTTGGAGAATAATGCACATATCCATAATCCTTAGATCTTCCCTGCGAAACAGACGGGTTAGCACGATGATGTTCATATGAGGACTCTGCTCCATATGAGGAATTTGGTCCATATGAAGAATTTGATCTGGGGTTCCTATTCTTCACAGGTGGCGTCATGATGACATTCACCTGAAGATTATCAAGACATCTTTTGGGAACCCAGATTTTCTTCATAGGGGAGCCGTTCCTGCAGTTAGTGCCAATATATCTATCAAATACTTCACCATTATGATTTTTGAATAGCTTATAGTTGGAGTCAATTGACTCATCATCAGAATGAGGAGATTCACATGCAAATCCAGATAAGTTAGATGGATCAACTGGAGGTCCCTTTGCATCAACCCATGTAGTTTTGGGGTACTGCTCAGGCTTCCAATATGTACCATCAGCATTGAGTTTCCTCTCAAAGGCGATACCCTCTTTCCTAGGGTTCCTGTTGAGGATATGCTTTTTAAGCACATCACAAAGAGCTTGATGCCCTTTGAGGCTTTTGTACATGCCTGTCATATACAATTCCTTCAGCCCTGCATCGTCAGTGATACTAGCAATGTACTCAGATGAGGAATTAGTGATAGCAGAGGCATGTGAAGAATTTAAAACATTAGCAGCATTTGAACATTCAGGTGAAGAATTAGCAGATTCACGTTTAATGCACTTCAAGCATGGAGGAACAAATTCTTCCTGAGATGCGCTGATTTGTTGAGCAAGTAATGAATCGCGCTCCTTCTGAAGATCTTCATAACTCACTCTTAGCTTCTCAAGGTCTTGCTTTCTTTGAAGAAATTCATAAGAAAGCTTCTCATGATCCGATAAGAGAGTGTTATGATGACTTTGAAGTTTGTCAAGCTTGGACTGAAGTATCTGAAGATTTTCAGTCAAAGTTTCAGTGCGATCCATTTCTTCACCCAACATATCATCACTTTTATTTAGCATGTTTTGAACCTTTTCTAAAGCCCTTTGTTGTTTTATAGCAATCTTAGCAAGTTTAGAATAGTTGGGTTTAAGGTTTTCATCAGATTCATTCTCACTTGATTCAGAGGAGGTATATTTGAGTACCTTGGCACCCTTTTCCATGAAGCAATAGGTGGGAGCGTAGTCATCATCGCCTTCATCAGCCTTGTTGGTGAGGTCATTTTCTTCAGTGTTGAAGATAGACTTGCTGACGAATGCAGTAGCGAGAGCAAGGCTCGCCACTCCGGGTTCGGACTCCTCAGATGACTCCTCTTCCTCATTTTCTTCAGATTCAGCCTCAGAGTCCATTTCCTTGCCAATGAATGCCCTGGCCTTCTTGGAGATGCTCTTCTTGTGATATGAAGGCTTGGATGATTTTGATGATGAGGATTTTGTGGATTTCTTCTTTTTCTTCGCATCATCAGAACTGTAATCCTTGTATTTCTTCTTCTTTGATTCCTTTTCCCACTGAGGACAATCTTGAATGAAATGTCCAAGTTTCTTGCATTTGTGACAGAGCCTCTTCTTGTAGTCACTGGATGAGCAATCATTGCTCCTTGAGGATCTTCCAAGGCGACCATGTCTTGAGAACTTTTGGAACTTCTTCACTAGCAGAGCCAGATCATGGCTCAGTTCTTTAGGATCACCAAGGCTGCTACCAGAGTCTTCATCTTCGGACTCAGATACTGCCTTGGCCTTCAGTGCACGTGTTCTGCCATAGCTTGAACCATAGAGATCTCTCTTTTCAGCAAGTTGGAACTCATGAGTATTTAGCCTCTCGAGAATATCAGTGGGATCAAGTGACTTGTAATCAACACGTTCTTGTATCATCAATGCCAGAGTGTCAAATGAGGAATCAAGCTATCTCAGCAATTTCTTCACCACCTCATGGTCAGTGATGTCAGTGGCACCAAGTGCTTGAAGCTCATTTGAGATGCCAGGGAGGCGATCGAAGGTTTGTTGAAAATTTTCATTGTCGAGTCTTTTGAAGCGGTTGAAGAGATTGCGAAGAACATCAACCCGGGAGTCACGCTGAGTTGAGACTCCTTCATTCACTTTGGACAACCTGTCCCAGATAAGCTTTGCTGTTTCCAAAGCACTCACTCTGCCATACTGTCCTTTGCTCAGATGTCCACATATGATATTCTTTGCTTGAGAGTCGAGTTGCTTGAATCTCTTCACATCGGCAGCATTCAGAGAAGGTGTGACTAAGGGAACACCATTTTCCACAACATACCAGAGATCGTTATCAATTGCTTCAAGATGCATTCGCATCTTATTCTTCCAGTAGGGGTAGTCCGTCCCATCGAAGGTAGGACACCCAGCAGAGACCTTGATCATTCCTGCGGTCAACATAACTAAAACTCCAGGCGGTTAAACCAAAATCACACAGAACAAGGGAGTACCTTGCTCTGATACCAATTGGAAGTGTGTTATATCGACTAGAGGGGGGTGAATAGGCGATTTTTATGAAATTCTTCAATGAGGAATTTGCTGGTGAGGAAATTTCTTAGCGAAGAACTACTAGCAGTGGAATAAGTACTCAAAAGTAAACACAATAGAATACAAGCATAGTCATCATGATGAAATGAAGACAGGCACAGAGTACAGGAAGCGTAATCACAAGATAACACAGGACGAAGACAAACAGACTGAAGAAATTGAACTGAGGAAATTGAGAAAGTCTTTACTCAAAGTCTTCAAACACAGATATGAACAAACACACAACATAGTTATGAGGAAATGAAAGAGTTGAGGGAGTAGAACCAGTAAGCTTGGTGAAGACAATGATTTGGTAGACCAGTTCCAACTGCTGTCTCAGTTGTACGTCTGGTTGGAGCGGCTGAGTATTTAAACTCAAGGACACACAGTCCCGGACACCCAGTCAAGGACACTTAGTCCAAGACACCAGTCCTCACCATATTCTCCTTGAACTAAGGTCACACAGACCTCGTCCAATCACTCGTGGTAAGTCTTCATGCGACTTCCAAACCTTCACAAACTTGGTCACTCGGCGATCCACAATTCCTCTTGGATGCTCTAGACCATGACGCCTAACCGTCTGGAAGAAGCACAATCTTCAAAGGTAACAAGCGTCGGATCCACTCAGGATCAATCTCTTCAGTGATGCTCAATCACTTGGGGTTTGTAGGTGTTTGGGTTTTGGGCTTTTGGTTTTTCCTCACTTGATGATTTTCACTCAAAGTCCTCGAAGGATGGGTTGCTCTCAAATGACAAGTGTCAGTTTCTCTCGGAGCAGCCAACCAGCTAGTGGTTGTAGGGGCGGCTATTTATAGCCTAGGGAGCAGCCCGACATGATAAGACATAAATGCCCTTCAATGATATGACCGTTAGGTGGATAGATATTTTGGGACAGCTGGCACATAGCAAAACAACGGTCGGAATTTTGAGTAGCAAAATCCTCAGGGCTATCATGTTCCTCACTATGTAGGCAATCCACACTGGCGAATTCCTAACTCCTCAGTCAGGACAAATTCCTCAGAGACCAGAAGAACATCGTCTCTGTCACTGAAGAAATTGACTGAACTGTATGAGATTTCCAATGGCTTCACTTGAAGGGATTGGTAGGAGTAGGATTTTGAGTTGAGCATCACATGGAAATTTTTCCTTAGTATTTCCTCGACCCCCTTTAACAGTACGTTGTTTCCTATGACTCAAGAAAGAGAAAAACAAAACTATGAAAACGGAAGTCTTCAAGCTTCATATTCCTCGCATGAATATCAAGTCTTCACGGACACACCAATTTCTTCACTTTCAAAGTATTCATGAAAGTCTTCAGAAATACCAAAATCTTCAGTCAAAGATACTCATTTTTAGGGGTCGACTTTTCCTGTAAATATCAAACTCCTCATAGACTTATAGACCTGTGTATACTCACACACGCATTAGTCCCTTAACCTATAAGTCTTAAATACACCAAAATCACTAAGGGGCACTAGATGAACTTACATCACTACACAGAAAAAGCATGTGCTATGTGTCTTCTACACCCTCGAAACATGTAGGGCAGATGGGTGAGACCTTCATATGTCTATTAGCGAGCGTAGCCCGACATGGAAGCGTACCATGTAGCGTATGTTGGAAATATGCCCTGGAGGCAATAATAAAATGGTTATTATTATATTTCGTTGTTCATGGTAATTGTCTATTGTTCATGCTATAATTGTGTTATCCAGAAATCGTAATACATGTGTGAATACATAGACCACAACATGTCCCTAGTGAGCCTCTAGTTGACTAGCTCGTTGATCAATAGATGGTTAAGGTTTCCTAACCATGGACATTGGATGTCATTGATAACGGGATCACATCATTAGGAGAATAATGTGATGGACAAGACCCAATCCTAAGCATAGCACAAGATCGTGTAGTTCGTTTGCTAAAGCTTTTCTAATGTCAAGTATCTTTTCCTTAGACCATGAGATTGTGCAACTCCCGGATACCGTAGGAATGCTTTGGGTGTGCCAAACGTCACAACGTAACTGGGTGGATATAAAGGTGCACTACGGGTATCTCCGAAAGTGTTTGTTGGGTTGGCACGAATCGAGACTGGGATTTGTCACTCCGTATGACAGAGAGGTATCTCTGGGCCCACTCGGTAAGACATCATCGTAATGATCTCAATGTGACTAAGGGGTTGGTCACGGGATGATGTGTTATGTAACGAGTAAAGAGACTTGCCATAACGAGATTGAACAAGATATCGGTATTACCGACGATCGAATCTCGGGAAAGTACTATACCGGTAGACAAAGGGGATCGTATATGGGATTGATTGAATCCTTGACATTGTGGTTCATCCGATGAGATCATCGTGGAACATGTGGGAAACAACATGGGTATCCAGATCCCGCTGTTGGTTATTGGCCGGAGAGATGTCTCGGCCATGTCTGCATGATTCCCGAACCCGTAGGATCTACACACTTAAGGTTCGATGACACTAGGGTTATAGGGAAAGTTTGTATGTGGTTACCGAATGTTGTTCAGAGTCCCGGATGAGATCTCAGACGTAACGAGGAGTTCCGGAATGGTCCGGAGACAAATATTTATATATGGGAAGTCCTTATTCGGTCGCCGGAAGTGTTCGGGGGTTTATCGGTATTGTACCGGGACCACCGAAAGGGTTCCGGGGGTCCATCGGGAGGGTACACCTGCCCCGGAGGGCCCTATGGGCTGAATATGGAGGGGTAACCAGCCCCTAGGTGGGATGGGCGCCAAACCCCCTAGGGCCCATGCGCCTAGGGTTTGGGGGAACGCTAAAAGGGGCGCCCCCCTTGGCTTGGGGGGCAAGCCTCCCCCCTTGGCCGCCGCCCCCCTCTAGATCCATCTGGAGGGGCCCGGCCCCCCTCTCCCTTGCCCCTATAAATAGAGGGGAGGTAGGAGGGCAGCCGGATCACATCCAAGGCGTAGCCCTCCCCCTCCCCAACACCTCCTCCTCCTCCCGCGACGCTTGGCGAAGCCCTGCCGGAGCACCACGCTGCTCCAACACCACCACACCGTCGTGCTGCTGCTGGACGGAGTCTTACCCAACCTCTTCCTCTCTCCTTGTTGTATCAAGGCGTGGGAGACGTCATCGGGCTGCATGTGTGTTGAACACGGAGGCGCCATTGTTCGGCGCTAGGATCGGAATCAACCGCGATCTAAATCTCCACGAGTACGACTCCCTCATCCGCGTTCTTGTAACGCTTCCGTGTTGCGATCTTCAAGGGTATGAAGATGCACTCCCCTCCCACTCTCGTTGCTAGTTTCTCCATAGATTGATCTTGGTGATGCGTAGAATTTTTTTTAATTTCTACAACGATCCCCAACAGTGGCATCATGAGCTAGGTCTATGCGTAGTTTCTATGCACGAGTAGAACACAAGTTGTTGTGGGCGTCGATTTTGTCAATTTACTTGCCGTTACTAGTCTTATCTTGATTCGGCGGCATCGTGGGATGAAGCGGCCCGGAACGACCTTACACGTACTCTTACGTGAGACTGGTTCCACCGACTGACATGCACTAGTTGCATATGGTAGCTAGCGGGTGTCTGTCTCTTCCACTTTAATCGGATCGGATTCGATGAAAAGGGTCCTTATGAAGGGTAAATAGAAATTGGCATATCACGTTGTGGTTTTGGCGTAGGTAAGAAACGTTCTTGCTAGAAACCTATAGCAGCCACGTAAAAACTTGCAACAACAATTAGAGGACGTCTAACTTGTTCTTGCAGCATATGCCGTTTGATGTGATATGGCCAAAAGGATGTGATGAATGATATATGTGATGTATGAGATTGATCATGTTCTTGTAATAGGAATCACGACTTGCATGTCGATGAGTATGACAATCGGTAGGAGCCATAGGAGTTGTCTTAATTTATTTATGACCTGCGTGTCAACATAAACGTCATGTAATTACTTTACTTTATCACTAACCGTTAACCATAGTAGTATAAGTAATAGTTGGCGAGACAACTTCATGAAGACACGATGATGGAGATCATGATGATGGAGGTCATGGTGTCATGCCGGTGAAGATGATGATCATGGCGCCCTGAAGATGGAGATCAAAAGGAGCAAAATGATATTGGCCATATCATGTCACTATTTGATTGCATGTGATGTTTATCATGTTTTTACATCTTATTTGCTTAGAATGACGGTAGCTTAAATAAGATGATCCCTCGCAATAATTTCAAGAAATTGTTCCCCTAACTGTGCACCGTTGCTAAGGTCCGTTGTTCCGAAGCACCACGTGATGATCGGGTGTGATAGGTTCTAACGCTCGCATACAACAGGTGTAAGCCAGATTTACACACGCAATACACTTAGGTTGACTTGACAAGCCTAGCATGTACAGACATGGCCTCGGAACACGGAAGACCGAAAGGTCGAACATGAGTCGTATAGAAGATACGATCAACATGAAGATGTTCACCGATGATTACTAGTCCGTCTCACGTGATGATCGGACACGGCCTAGTTGACTCGAATCATGTATCACTTAGATGACTAGAGGGATGTCTATCTGAGTGGGAGTTCATTAAATAATTTGATTAGATGAACTTAGTTATCATGAACATAGTCTAAAACTTTGCAATATGTCTTGTAGATCAAATGGCCCACGCTAATGTTGCCCTCAACTTCAACGCGTTCCTAGAGAAAACCAAGCTGAAAGATGATGGTAGCAACTACATGGACTGGGTCCGTGACCTGAGGATTATCCTCATAGCTGCCAAGAAAGCATATGTCCTTGAAACACCGCTAGGTGATGCACATGTTTTCCCATCAACTCAAGACGTTATGAACGCCTGGCAGTCGCGTAGTGATGATTACTCCCTGGTTCAGTGCGACATGCTTTACAACTTAGAACCGGGGCTCCAAAAGCGTTTTGAGCAACACGGAGCATATGAGATGTTCCAAGAGCTGAAAATGGTTTTCCAAGCTCATGCCTGAGTCGAGAGATATGAAGTCTCTGACAAGTTCTACAGTTGTAAGATGGAGGAGAACAGTTCTGTCAACAAGCACATACTCAAAATGTCTGGGTTGCACAGCCGCTTGTCTCAGCTGAGAGTCAATCTCCCGGATAACGCGGTCGTTGGCAGAATCCTTCAGTCGCTTCCACCTAGCTACAAGAGCTTTGTGATGAACTTCAATATGCAGGGGATGGAAAAGACCATTCCTGAGGTATATTCAATGCTGAAATCAGCGAAGGTGGAGATCAAAAAGGAACATCAAGTGTTGATGTTGAATAAAACCACTAAGTTCAAGAAAGGCAGGGGTAAAAAGAACTTCAAGAAGGACGGCAAGGGAGTTGCCGCGCCCGGTAAGCAAGCTGCCGAGAAGAAGCCAAAGAATGGACCCAAGCCTGAGACTGAGTGCTTTTATTGCAAGGGAAACAGTCACTGGTAGCGGAACTGCCCCAAGTACTTAGCGGATAAGAAGACCGGTAATACCAAAGGTATATGTGATATACATGTTATTGATGTGTACCTAACCAGCGCTCGTAGTAGCTCCTGGGTATTTGATACCGGTGCGGTTGCTCATATTTGTAACTCAAAACAGGAGCTGCGGAATAAGCGGAGACTGGCGAAGGACGAGGTGACGATGCGCGTCGGGAATGGTTCCAAGGTCGATGTGATCGCCGTCGGCACGCTACCTCTATATTTACCTACGAGATTAGTTTTAAACCTCAATAATTGTTATTTAGTGCCAGCTTTGAGCATGAACATTGTATCTGGATCTCGTTTAATGCGAGATGGCTACTCATTTAAATCTGAGAATAATTGTTGTTCTATTTATATGAGAGATATGTTTTATGGTCATGCCCCGCTGGTCAATGGTTTATTCTTATTTAATATCGAACATGATGGTACACATATTCATAGTGTGAATGCCAAAAGATGTAAGGTTGGTAATGATAGTCCTTCATACTTGTGGCACTGCCGCCTTGGTCACATTGGTGTCAAACGCATGAAGAAACTCCATGCAGATGGACTTTTGGAGTCTCTTGATTATGAATCATTTGACACGCGCGTACCATGCCTAATGGGCAAAATGACCAAGACTCCGTTCTCCGGAACAATGGAGCGACCAACCAACTTATTGGAAATCATACATACTGATGTGTACGGTCCAATGAGCGTTGAAGCTCGCGGTGGTTATCGTTATGTTCTCACCCTCACTGATGACTTGAGTAGATATGGGTATGTCTACTTAATGAAACAGAAGTCTGAGACCTTTGAAAAGTTCAAGGAATTTCAGAATGAGGTAGAGAATCAATGTGACAGGAAAATAAAGTTCTTGCGATCAGATCATGGGGGAGAATATTTGAGTCACGAATTTGGCACGCACTTAAGGAAATGTGGAATTGTTTCACAACTCATGCCGCCTGGAACACCTCAGCGCAATGGTGTATCCGAACGTCGTAATCGCACTCTATTGGATATGGTGCGATCTATGATGTCTGTAAGTGCATCTAGTGCCACCCCTAGTTGGTTTTGGAGTATTGATGACAAACCTAGTTGAGGGACTAATGTGTTTGTGAGAATTGCAGGATAACACAGGTAGAAAGTCCCTCAGTGATTCGTTTTCCTACCACAGATGACCCCTAAAAATGTATGAAGACATTGAAGTCAAAGGTGGTATGTGAAGACATTCACATTGAAGACCATGACAAGAGAAGACATCGCATGAAGACTATGGAGCGCGAAGACTTAGATCTTTCATAGTTCTTTTTCTTCTTTGTTGAGTCATAGGAACCACCGTACTGTTAAGTGGGGTCCAAGAAAACTAGTCAGAATGACTGAAGTGATGCTTAACCAAAATCCTATGTCTTGGAGTGAAGACTATGAGAGCGAATCTTTTTCAGAGTTGGACAAGTCAGCTTTGCTTATAGCCCAAGTAAAGTTGTTGTGTGTGTTTGAAATTTGACCGTTGGAACACATGTCAGTTCCTTAGTGACTCAGGATCATTTCGGACAAATCAGGTCGGGTTGCCTAGTGGCTATAAATAGCCCACCCCCTACAACCATAAACGGTTGGCTGCTCAGAGTTAAAGTACGGCTTTTGTCGTTTGAGAGCAACCCACCTCGAAGCCTTTGAGAGAGAATTCCTTGAGAGGATAAAGCCCTAACCACCCAGAGCCAAAGAGTGTTAGGCATCACTTAAGTATTCTTGTCTGTGTGATCTGAAGACTTATTACACTTGAGGACTGTGAATCCTCCAGCCGGTTAGGCGTCGTGTTCTGAGCATCCAAGAGTCATTGTGGATCGCCGATGAACGAAGTCTGTGAAGGTTTGGAAGTCTACCTTGAAGACTTACCAAAGTAATTGGGCGAGGACTGGGTGTCCTTAGCTCAAGGGGAATAAGGTGAAGACGAGGTCTTCTGAGTTGAATCTCAGCCTCCCTAACCAGACGTACAGTTGTCACAGCAACTGGAACTGGTCCAACAAATCATTGTCTTCAACGAGTCACTGGTTTCATCCTTCCCTTCCCTTTACTTATTGTTGGTTCTTGTGAAGTCATTGTACGATAGCATCACCATTCGACTTCACTAAGTGATTATGTGTACTGATTGGCTTCTCAACATCTTCCTACCTGATCCTTACTGCCTAGCTGCTATTTGTCATTGTGCTTTCACTTCATTGAATACATGACTATGGTTTGCCTAGTGTAGTCTACCTTCCACTGCATGATAATAGGTTTATGTCTATCGTTTGTCTTCGAAACTTACATGTTTTGAAGACTTTCATAAAAATCGCCTATTCACCCCCCCTCTAGTCGATCACTAGCACTTTCAACTGGTATCAGAGCAAGGTACTCCCTTGTTCTGTGTGATTCGGTTTAACCACCTGGAGTTTTAGCTATGTCGACTGCAGGGATAATTAAAGTCTCCGCTGCATGCCCCATCTTCGATGGAACTGAATATCCCTACTGGAAGAATAAGATGCGCATGCATCTTGAAGCCATTGATGTCGACCTATGGTATGTCGTCAAGAACGGCGTTCCCAAGGCTGGAGAAGGTGTCACTACCGCTGATGTCAAGAAGTTCGTTCAACTGGACTCTACTGCCAAGAATATCTTCTGTGGTCATCTGACCAAAGGACAGTATGGCCGCGTGAGTGCTTTGGAAACATCTAAGCTAGTCTGGGACTGGCTATCCAAAGTCAACGAAGGCGTCTCAACCCAGAGAGATCAGAGAATCAGTGTCCTTCGCAACCTCTTCAACCGCTTCAAGAGAAATGACAATGAGAATGTCCAGCTCACGTTTGATCGACTCACTGACATCACAAATGAACTTCAAGCCCTCGGTGCTACTGAGATCACCAAGCATGAAGTCGTCAAGACACTCCTGAGATCACTTGACAGTTCATTTGACACCCTAGCCCTAATGATTCAAGAACGTCCTGATTTCAAGACACTCGATCCGTCTGACATACTTGAGAGGCTCAACACACACGAGTTTCAGCTTTCTGAGAAAAGAGACATCTACGGTCCCAACTATGGGCGAACTCGTGCCTCGAAGGCAAAGGCTGTCTCCTCATCTGAAGAAGAATCTGACAGCAGTTCTGATGATCCTGAAGACATTGGAAGGGAGCTTGCTATGCTTGTGAAGAAGTTCCAAAAATTCACCAAGAAGAAAGGCCTCAGAAAGTTGTCACGATCAAGCTCAAGGAATGATGAAGCTTCTGCTCATGACTACAAGAAGAGAACATGTCACAAGTGCAAGAAACCTGGCCACTACATCTCTGAGTGTCCACAGTGGGACAATGAGAACAACAAGAAGAAGAAGAGCAAGGAGTATGACTCTGACGACAAGAAGAAGAAGAAATACTCAAAATCTTCTTCCAAGTCTTCCTCCAAGTCTTCATCACACAAGAAGAGCTCATCTGGCAAGGCACGTGCGTTTGTTGGCAAGGAAATGGACTCTGAGGATGAGTCCGCTTCTGAGGAGGCAGAGGTGGAGTCTGAGGAGGAGTCTGATTCTGGCATTGCAAGTCTGGCTACAGCATACGTTGCCAAGTCCATCTTCAACACTAAATAAAATGACTTCATGACCAACACCGATGCAAATGATAAGGACCCTTCCGCTCCTTCCTACTGCTTCATGGCACGTGGTGCCAAGGTAAACACACGCACTACTCACTATCAAACATCTAGTGATGATGACTCTGATTGTGGTTCCAAACCCAGCTACAAAACACTTGCTAAAATTGCAACTGAGCAACAGAAAACCATGGAACACATTCAAAAACTGTTAGACAAAAGCGATGATCTGTTAGACGCTGAAATGACTCGATCTCAGTCCTTAATTGAAGACATAAAAAATCTTCACGTTAAGTATGAGGAACTTGAAAGTCGTCATGAAACGCTCTCAACAGCTCATGAAAGGCTTTCCTATGATTATCTTCAAAGGAAGCAAGATCTTGAGAAATTGAGAGCGGCTCATGAAGATCTTCAAAAAGAAAACGAGTCACGTCGCGCCGAACAGATCAGTTCAGCTCAGGAAGGATTTGAACCACCATGTCTTAAATGCATTGAGCGTGATAACGCTACTTCTGTTGCTGAATGTTCTACTGCTGCCACTGTTGCAATATCTTCAACTGTTGATGTGGAAACTAACCCCTCTGCTGAGGACACCACTGCTATTGCTGATGAGAATGCTAGGTTGAAGACACTGCTGGAAACAGGGATGTACAAAAGTCTCAAAGGGCATCAGACATTATGTGATGTCCTTAAAAGGCAGATCCTGAACTGAAACCCTAGGAAAGAGGGTGTTGGGTTCATAAGGAAAATGAATGCTGATGCCTCTTACTGGAAACCTGAGCAGTACCCCAAAACCACATGGGTTGCTGCAAAGGAACCTTCAGCAGATCCATCCACTCTATCTGGCTTCACTTGTGCTAACCCCATTGTTATTGATGAATCCTTTGATGCAAACTATAAACTATTTAAGAATCAGAATGGTGAAGTGTTTGCCAGATATATTGGTACTAACTGCAGGAATGGACCGCCTATGAAGAAGATCTGGGTGCCGAAAAGGTGTTTGGAGAATCTTCCTGTGAATGTCATCATGACACCACAGGTGAAGAAGACAAACCCCAGACCACAGGCTTCATACGGTCCAAAGGCTTCATACAGACAGAGGACTCACCTGAGTCACACTAACGCAAATGTTTTGCAGGGAAGCCATACTCAGGCCTATGAATATGAGCGTGGTTCATCAAACCGCCATGTTCATAAGACCAAGAACTATTCTGCTTATTCTTATGAATACTATTGTCCACCTGCAAGACTTTTTGCTAGGGCCCCAAAGCCAAAGTTCTCAGATGCTGCACTTAGACTTATTGCTTTGAAGCCACCCCTGAAGATGTGGGTGGCTAAGAAAGCTTAACTCTCTTTTGCAGGGAAAGGTCTCCAGCCGAAAACCAAAATCGTCTGACACTATTGTTGGGGACCTTAAACATCTTGTAGGGCGCAAGATCAAATGCCCAAATGGTCTTACTATGTACTTTGTTTCTGAATCGCTTGCAACTTGCCCTATCAATCCTAATCTCGATCTAAGCTTTAATAATCCACTGGTTCGTCAAATGTTTTTGCTTCACAATTCTCTTCGTGAAGCCTATCCCCCTAACTGCACTGTAGGGTACGACACCAGCTGCTTCAGAATGGATTATTGATAGTGGGTGTACAAATCACATGACTGGCAAGCGAAGCCTTCTCATGGACTCAACTTTACGTCCATCAGACAAAAGTCACATCACATTTGCTGACACTGGTAAAAGCAAGGTATTGGGTCTAGGTAGAGTTGCAATCTCAAAGGATCAACACATGGATAAAGTCGTGCTTGTTGAATCCCTTGGTTTCAACTTAATGTCTGTCTCAATGCTTTGTGATTTAAACATGATTGTGATGTTTGGAAAATATCGTTGCCTTGTACTAATGGAATCTGACAAGTCTCTAGTATTTGAAGGGTATCGAAAAGATGATTTGTATGTTGTAGATTTCTCAGCAGGACCACAACTTGCAGTATGTCTTCTAGCAAAAGCTTCTGAATGCTGGCTCTGGCATCGAAGGCTAGGGCATGCTGGCATGAGGAACCTCCACACCCTTGCAAGGAAGAAGCATGTCATAGGCATCGAGGGCGTAAAGTTCAAGAAGGATCACTTATGAGGTGCCTGTGAAGCAGGAAAGATGACGAGGGCCAAGCATCCCTCGAAGACAATCATGACAACGACTCAACCCTTCGAACTGCTACACATTGATCTTTTCGGTCCCACTCATTACTCAACTCTTACTACTACTGCTTGTCTCTATGGCTTTGTCATTGTTGATGATTATTCAAGATATACTTGGGTGCATATAATCCTTTACAAGACTGAAGTGCAGGATGTCTTCAAACGCTTCGCCAATCGAGCAATGAACAACTATGGCGCCAAGATAAAGCACATCAGAAGTGACAATGGCACTGAATTCAAGAACACTGGCCTAGATACATATCTTGATACTTTGGGCATCACACATGAATTCTCAGCTCCGTACACGCCACAACAGAATGGCGTCGTCGAACGCAAGAACAGAACACTTATTGAGATGGCTCGGACGATTCTTGATGAATACAAGACTCCAAGAAAATTCTGGCCTGAAGCCATTGACACTGCATGCCATATCATCAACTGTGTTTATCTTCACAAGCTTCTGAACAAGACATCCTATGAGCTCCTTACTGGCAAGAAGCCAAATGTCAGTTACTTCAGAGTATTTGGCGCCAAGTGCTGGATCAAGGATCCACATCACACTTTAAAATTTGCACCAAAAGCACATGAGGGTTTTATGCTTGGATATGGAAAGGATTCGCACTCCTACAGAGTCTTCAATCTCTTTCATTACAAAGTGGTTGAAACAGTGGTTGTGCAGTTCGATGAAACTAACGGCTCACAAAGAGAGCACCTGCCAAATGTGCTAGATGAAGTTCCATCCAGTGAATCAATCAAACTTATGGGAACTGGAGAAATCATACCTTCTGAAGCTCAACCTGAAGAAGAACTTATCATCTCCGCACCTGATCAACCTGAAGACAATGCTCAGCCTGAAGACAATCCCTCTAACAATGACAATGATCAGCAAGAGCAAAAGCTTCGTCCTGTACATCCTCGTGTTGCAAATAAAGTACAGATTGAGAGAATAATCGATAGCATCAATGCACCAGGTCCACTCACTCGTTCAAGGGCAACACAGCTAGCAAATTTCTGTGGGCACTTCGCATTCGTCTCAATAATAGAACCTAAGAAAGTTGAAGAAGCCTTCATGGAACCTGAATGGATTCAAGCTATGGAAGAAGAGCTTCGACAATTTGAGCTGAATAATGTATGGGAACTGGTTAAGCGTCCTGATCCTCGGAAGCACAATATAATAGGCACCAAATGGATATATCGCAACAAGCAAGATGAGCATGGTCAAGTTGTCAGAAACAAAGCTTGTCTCGTTGCTCAAGGATACACTCAAGTTGAAGGGTTTGACTCCGATGAAACATTTGCTCCCGTGGCTAGACTTGAAGCCATACGCATACTGCTGGCCTATGCAAATCATCACAACATACTTCTATATCAAATGGATGTGAAGAGCGCTTTTCTCAATGGCAAGATTGAAGAAGAAGTGTATGTTGCACAACCGCCTGGCTTTGAAGATCCAAAACATCCTGACATGGTATACAAGCTCAACAAGGCACTGTATGGCCTCAAACAAGCCCCTCAGGCTTGGTATGACACACTCAAAGACTTCCTGAAGAGCAAAGGCTTCAAATCTGGTTCCCTCGACCCACTCTCTTCACGAAGACATATGATGGTGAACTGTTTGTGTGCCAAATATATGTGGATGACATTATCTTCGGCTGCACCAATCAGAAATACAGTGAAGAGTTTGGATATATGATGCAAGAGCAATATCAGATGTCCATGATGGGTGAGCTGAAGTTCTTCCTTGTTCTTCAAATATGTCAGCAACGCAACATCATCTTTATATCTCAAGAGGAGTATCTCAAAGATTGCCTGAAGAAGTTTGGTATGCAAGACTGCAAAGGCTTCACGACGCCAATGCCAGCCAAACATCATCTGGGTCCCGACGACAATGGTAAAGAGTTCAATCAAAAGGTATACCGCTCCATGATTGGTTCTTTACTTTATCTATGTGCATCTAGGCCAGATATTATGCTTAGTGTTTGCATGTGTGCTCGATTCCAAGCAGCACCAAAGGAATCGCATCACTTAGCTATGAAGTGAATTCTTTGATATTTGGCTTACATCCCAACTCTAGGATTATGGTATCCAAAGGGCTCAGAGTTTGATCTGGTTGGATTCTCGGAAGCTGATTATGCTGGTGACAAGGTGGATCGCAATTCTACATCAGGCACATGTCACTTTCTGGGACGATCACTTGTATGTTGGTCTTCAAAGAAGCAGAACTATGTATCTCTCTCCACTGCTGAATCTGAATACATTGCTGCTGGATCTTGCTGCACTCAGCTTCTGTGGATGAAGCAAACACTCAAAGACTATGGCATTCATCTGAAGCAAGTGCCACTCTACGGCGACAACGAAAGCGCCATCAAGATTGCCAACAACCCAGTTCAGCACTCGAAGACAAAGCACATTGAAATTCGTCATCACTTTCTCAGAGATCATGTTGTGAAGGAAGATATTGATTCATACACGTCAACACTGAAGAGCAATTGGCAGATATCTTCACCAAGCCCTTGGATGAGAAGAGATTTTGCAAGTTACGGTGTGAGATAAATATCTTGGAATCCTCAAATGTCCTGTGATCAGGCACACATCCTAACACTTATGCATATTGATGACTTAGATGTGCAACACACGAAGTAAAGTATATCTTCAATCAATGAAGACATACATTCTAAGTGTGAATACATTAATCTGGAGTTTGACTTCGGAGCGCCACGATAATTGTGCGCCGTGTCTGGGTCTAATACTTCCTATACGGTGGGTAACGCCACCACAAAATTCGTCTGTTTGAAGTGTTTTACCCATGGTGTTACATTTGCTGTGTCTTCACATTTGGTTTGGCTTCAATCTCAACATGTCTTCATGATTATCTTCATTATGTTGATCATATATATATATATATATATACTAGTGTTCTGTCCTCTACAGCATTCACTTATAGCTATGTCTTCTTGTTGAATCTTTTGAACTAAGTGAATGTGATCGGACCCTAACCTCTCTATGCTTTCTATCTCAAACTCTATCTCTCCAAATCATATGCATTCTATTGAAACTGTCGAATATCTTCTCTGCGTCCTTGTCAGCAGAAGATACAGAGACAAATATTAAGTCCGTTTTCAATGCTAATTCCTTCACCTGAAACCCGGAGAAGTGGGAACGACCACCCGACAATCCAGGCGTGCGTGGGAACGTGGAACAACCTCCGATATGTTGCATGATGGCCACGTGTTCTTCAGATGTGAATCGCCAGGGGCACCTGTGTAATAACGCTGTGTCGTCCCTGTCCCTATAAATACACGCCTCACCACAGTCATTATCCTTTCTTCCACTCTCGCACAAACCCTAGCGCCACCGCTAGCCCTCGATGACGCCTGCGACAAAGCGCTTAGCTGCCGCGACCTCTCCGACGCCGTCTTCACGCCGGCCGCGGACATCGTCTTCTCCGCCGTCGCCGTAGGTGTCCTCCGTCGTCAAGTTAGGGCACGGACGATCGAACTGCTCGGCCTCCTCTTCCACTCCGTCTAGCAGTTCCTTGTGTGGTAAATAAAACTTCCTTTTTATGGCCCCTTTGATCCTATAGATTCGTCACTTTCTACCACAAGCAGTTTCTGTTCACACAAGTTGGATCCACTTCATACTGCATCTCATATTATGCCTAGTATGTTCACTTATGCTTCACAAAGTAGTTAGATTCCTCACTTGTACCGATCTGTGGATTCGTACAAATCTGGAACCAACTCCTTATCTATGAGTGAATGTCTTCGCACGATGAGGTCAATGTCTTCTAAACTGATTTATCTTCAAAATCTTCTGAGAATGCATATGACCTCTTCCCCTTCACTCGCACCTTAATGTTGTCACAGGTACATGTCCGTGGGAGAATCCCTTGCTTCCATAGTCTGCATTCATTTGCAGAATTCTTACAGCATCATATAAATTCTCCCGAAGCCAGATCCTGTTTGTCCAGCAAGCGAAAGCCCTTGAAGCCTTTAAACATATTGAAGCCATTCAGTTTAAAGTTCATGGCTGCAGAGAAATCAGCAAGGAAGGGTGGCAGAAAGCATCGAGGTGAAACATCAAGAGATCTGCCCGATGACCTCTCAGAACTGTACAAGACAGAACCAGAAGAGGATTACAATCAGCGCAAGACACGAATCCAATGGATTCGATGATATTGGGCAGAACAGTGGTTCAAGTACGGGTTTGTAACAAAGGAATATGCTAAGAAGAATGCCATCAAGCGACCATGGGGAGACATCCTATAAAGAAATCTTCAACCCAGGTCCAAAGATGAAGCCATTGAACAAGGCTTCTATCCCTGCATGGTCCGTGGACCACAGCCTGCGGATGCTGACCCATTGTCACTGCTATGGTGTCGTGACGACAATCTATTCAAGCGCAACTTCCAGTTTGCCCAGAATTCGGCGAAGCAGAACAAGAAGTCATTGGGACTAGACTTCAACCCTGGTCTCTCTGCTCCCCGTGCCGATGGCACCCGCGAAGCTGAACCCAATCTTGTTGGGCCCTTCTACAACCTGGAAGGTCTCATCACTCATATCGTGGTTCAAGGGACAACTGTGGATGAGCCTGCAGATGATGCTAAATCTGATGAAGCGCCTGCAGCGCCGAAGCCAAAGAAACTGAAGCATCCTAAAGCTTCAAAGCCTGCCTCAGCACCAAAAATCTCACGGGCGAAGCCACTGGCTACTGCACCTCCTGAAGACAGTGTGCAGTCTGAAGATCTGTCACGCATCTCCAAGCCCCGAGATTCAAGATGCATCTGCCACACACCAGCCAAGAACTGACTGCTGCTGCTATTTTGCGCAACGATGCCATTGATCTGTCCAGTGATGAAGATCTGGCAGATGACGCTCTTGAGCAACTGATCAAAAGCAAAGAAGAAGCAGAAATCTTCAACAATTTGCCTCTCTTTGACGTGGCAATCATCCACGACTTCATCGATGAGTGGTTTGACACGCCCAACCTCAGCTTTGAAGACCTGCAACTTACCATTGGCCTCATTGTCGCCTTCCATGGCGCCATTGCTTCAGAGCTAGCTTTAGCTCAGCGCATCGTCGAACTGAAGCAAAAGATTGACTTTGAGAAAGCTCAGTTCAAGAAGCATATGGCCAAGCTCAGCGTGCAAGAGGTCCAGAACTTCAAGATCATGCTGCACAAGCTCAAAGAAGCCTTTCTCAAGAAGCGTGACGAAGCTCAAGGCTCTCATGAGCGCATGAAGAGCCTGGCTGACAAGTGTGTGCAAGCCTACAATGAGGCTGAGAAGCGCAAGGCCCTTGGGCGTCCTGGCATCGACCCCAAGATGGCTGCAAGGACGAAGAAGAAGCTCGCTATGGCCGAACCCGACGCACCAAGGCAGGAAGCACATCCCATTGTCTTCCCAGCCAGCATGACTGGCCCGAAGCCAAAAGCCAGGTCTACCGCTTCAGAACTGAAGAAGACGAGGACTGCTGAGGCTGAAGCCAGAAAGAGGAAACATCCTGAAGCCTCTGCTGCTGCTCCCTCCAAGAAGAAGTGCAAGACCAAGAAGGAACGGGCTGCTCCCATAGATCCCCTGGTTGTTGAACCTATCTCAATGGTTCGCCCTGCATCTACACACCAAGAGCGCCAACTGATTGTCCATGAGCCTGCTTCCACAGAGGCTCATGAAGCTGAAGACATTCCAACAGTTGATCCCACCGCTGCTGAAGACATTGGTCACCATGACAATGTTGATGATGATGTAGTTCTTCCTCAGATCGAGCACCAACAGGTATCATCGCCTGTGCTTACGCACAACGAACTCATCAGCATTGGTCGTCCTCTGACGCCAATTGCTCAGGATGCATCATGGGCTGATCACCCACAACAACAAGTCACACCACCCAGGCAAGAAGAAGAAGATGACTTTGAGGCCCAGCCAACTCCATCTCCAAAGGCATCGCTAGCGTTACGCAGGCTTCGCAAAGGACCAAGGTCTCAAGTCTCCGAGTCTGAGGCTAAAACTGCTGAAGGCATTCCGACTGCATCAGCCGATGACACCCAAGAAGAAGAACATGTCCCTACTCCCCCAACTACTGAACAAGTTGTTCTCGAGGAGAACGTGTCTGTGCCCGACCTCCAACTCATCAAGTGGAGGTAGAAAATATTGAGGCTGCCACCACCAACACGAATGAAGCCACTGACGTTGTCATGGCTGAAGCAAATGTGGAGCCTACACCAACCCAAGAACCAGAAGTCAGCGAAGCCAATGATGCTACTGCTTCTGTTCCTGTGCCTGCTGCTGGTCCTCAGTTTGACTATCATATTGAGCATAGGCCTCAGGTACAGAAGCCAATGCCAAGGTTGCCCAGGTTTCCAGGTCCTGCATCAGCACCTGGATCCTTTAATGTCAACGGCTTCAAAGCAGACAACACCTTCTTCAACAGTTCCAAGAACCCCTACTCAAGGGAAAGAATATCTTCTTATCGGTTCTGGAGCTATCCACAGCGAAGTTATTACTCATGCATTCTGTACAATCAAGGTCGCATCTTCCCTCATATGCGTCTTGACACCAAAGCAATAACTGGTCTGCCCTGCTTGGAAGAAGCTCTGGATTGCTTCAAAGAGGTTGGATTGTTGCCTTTTGTCACCGACCAAGAGCACTGGAATGAAGAGTTGCTGCTCCAATTTTACGCCACACTTCACATACGTGGTTACAACAGAGATCCGAAGACTTGGGTCCTTGAGTGGATGACAGGAAATGTTCATCATGAAGCCAAAGCCTTTGATATCATTGAGCTCACTGGTCTGCCCACTCCTGGAGATCTCTATGAACCTGGATGTCAGCTTCACAGTGAAGCTATGGAGAGCATCTTTCAGAAGCCTGAACCGAACATGAGTCAGATGCTCAGTATGATGAAGCCTTTGCCACAAGATGCTACATATCCTAAGGAGTTCTTTGTTGAAGACCTTGAGTATCTGCCAAGGACTATCTATCACATTATAAGGCGAACTCTCTGGCCCATCAAAGGACATTCTCCACATGCAAAGCTGGAAGGTGCAATGAAGACTTTGGTCTTCTATATTCTTCATGGCAAATGCTTCAATGCACAAGACTTCTTCATCCGCCAACTTGCTGCATCAGGATCTGATCTTTTTGGCTTGAAGTTCTACGCTCCATGGATAATGCGGCTGATTAAACTCCACTCAGCTATCTCATATCAGCCATTTGCTCGCAATCATCGGATCTTTCTACTTGATGTGGATATGTCCATTGAAGCTATTTATCCAGAGCCTACCAAGGAACCTCTTAGTCTTCAGAATGCGGAGCATAAAAGTTTCACTCAGAACATTGAAGGAGTTGAAGCAGTCACTCGTGTTTATCCTCTGGCTGGTACTACACGTGCACCTCATCGTTCCCTTACTGAAGCCACTGAAAGCACTATTGCCCAATGACCCAAGAAGCGATCTCGTGTTCTCAATGACCGAGAGCTTCTGGTTGCTCTTCATCAGAAATAGGATAGGCATCATGACTGGCTGAAGCGCCAAATGCAAAGCCTCTTGGTGGATGTCAACCGCATTCGCAATCTTGCCACCAAGAATGCCTTTGTTGCCCATGAAACCTGTCGGCGTACATGGAAAGGGCTGACGCTTATGTGTTCTGAGGATGATCTTCAAGAGGATGGCTTCTCTGAACGTTTCAAGTTTGACTCCACACCTCCCCGAAGGGCTGTGCTGCGACGAACTCCATCTCTTGAAGACTCTGAGTTCTCTTCCTCTGCGGCAACTATTAATGCCAGAGTAATCGAGGACGAAGATGATGCCACTTCACCGCACCCTACTTCTGCACCGCCAAACACCACCGACGACCTTGCTGCTTCACCTACTCTTCATGGGAACGAGTAGATGCTCTATGTCTTCAAACCTTTTTGGTCCTCACTGACAAAAGGGGGAGAAGCATATGAGTTTGATAGTCTTCAAGCGGGTCCATATGGGCGGTTACTTTATGTTTTGCCTAGTGTTTACAACTCTCGTTTTGATACATTTGGTTCTTTGAGTTGTAACACTTAAACTCGATAGTCGTCTGCTACTTATTTGCTATTTTGTGATGCGATGATAAATTCCGCATGTGCGACGATAAATTCCGCACTTAGATCATTTTGCAGACGTCCATTTTTCATTATGCATGTCATTATCTTCACATACCTTTCATGCATGATGAATTGTCATCATAAGTTGAAGAGGATCTCCACAAGCACAACCTGCCATGTGCATTTGCATTCCAAAAGCAAATTATTTATATGCACATCTTCAGGGGGAGCCCTTGCAACTTATGAAGACAATTCCTTATCCTTTACAACTTCACATATTATATTCCCCGTTGAAAACTTCAACTAGTTTGTCATCAATCACCAAAAAGGGGGAGATTGTAAGTGCATCTAGTGCCACCCCTAGTTGGTTTTGGAGTATTGACGACAAACCTAGTTGAGGGACTAATGTGTTTGTGAGAATTGCAGGATAACACAGGTAGAAAGTCCCTCAGTGATTCGTTTTCCTACCAGAGATGACCCCTAAAAATGTATGAAGACATTGAAGTCAAAGGTGGTATGTGAAGACATTCACATTGAAGACTATGACAAGAGAAGACATCGCATGAAGACTATGGAGCGCGAAGACTTAGATCTTTCGTAGTTCTTTTTCTTCTTTGTTGAGTCATAGGAACCATCGTACTGTTAAGTGGGGTCCAAGAAAACCAGTCAGAATGACTGAAGTGATGCTTAACCAAAATCCTATGTCTTCGAGTGAAGACTATGAGAGCGAATCTTGTTCAGAGTTGGACAAGTCAGCTTTGCTTGTAGCCCAGGTAAAGTTGTCGTGTGTGTTTGAAATCTGACCGTTGGAACACATGTCAGTTCCTTAGTGACCCAGGGTCATTTCGGACAAATCAGGTCGGGTTGCCTAGTGGCTATAAATAGCCCACCCCCTACAACCATAAACGGTTGGATGCTTAGAGTTAAAGTACGGCTTTTGTCGTTTGAGAGCAACCCACCTCGAAGCCTTTGAGAGAGAATTCCTTGAGAGGATAAAGCCCTAACCACCCAGAGCCAAAGAGTGTTAGGCATCACTTAAGTCTTCTTGTCTGTGTGATCTGAAGACTTATTACACTTGAGGACTGTGAATCCTCCAGCCGGTTAGGCATCGCGTTCTGAGCATCCAAGAGTCATTGTGGATTGCCGGTGAATGAAGTCTGTGAAGGTTTGGAAGTCTACCTTGAAGACTTACCAGAGTAATTGGGCGAGGACTGGGTGTCCTTAGCTCAAGGGGAATAAGGTGAAGACAAGGTCTTCTGAGTTGAATCTCAGCCTCCCTAACCAGACGTACAGTTGTCACAGCAACTGGAACTGGTCCAACAAATCATTGTCTTCAACGAGTCACTGGTTTCATCCTTCCCTTCCCTTTACTTACTGTTGGTTCTTGTGAAGTCATTGTATGATAGCATCACCATTCGACTTCACTAAGTGATTATGTGTACTGACTGGCTTCTCAACATCTTCCTACCTGATCCTTACTGCCTAGCTGCTATTTTTCATTGTGCTTTCACTTCATTGAATACATGACTATGGTTTGCCTAGTGTAGTCTACCTTCCGCTGCATGATAATAGGTTTATGTCTATCGTTTGTCTTTGAAACTTACATGTTTCGAAGACTTTCATAAAAATCGCCTATTCACCCCCCTCTAGTCGATCACTAGCACTTTCAATGTCTCTTACCGATCTACCGCTATCATTTTGGGGCTATGCTTTAGAGACTACTGCATTCACTTTAAATAGGGCTCCGTCGAAATCCGTTGAGACGACACCATATGAATTATGGTTTGGGAAGAAACTTAAGCTGTCGTTTCTGAAAGTTTGGGGATGCGATGCTTATGTCAAGAAACTTCAACCTGAAAAGCTCGAACCCAAGTCGGAAAAATGCGTCTTCATAGGATACCCTAAGGAAACTATTGGGTATACCTTCTACCTCAGATCCGAAGGCAAGATCTTTGTTGCAAAGAATGGATCCTTTCTAGAGAAAGAGTTTCTCTCGAAAGAAGTAAGTGGGAGGAAAGTAGAACTTGATGAGGTACTGCCTCTTGAACCAGAAAGTGGTGCAGCTCAAGAAAATGTTTATGTGGTGCCTGCACTGATTAGAGAGGAAGTTAATCATGATGGTCATGAAACTTCGGATCAAGTTGCTACTGAACTTCATAGGTCCACAAGGACAAGTTCCGTACTAGAGTGGTACGGCAACCCTGTCCTAGAAATCATGTTGTTAGACAATGGTGAACCTTCAAACTATGAAGAAGCGATGGCGGGCCTGGATTCCGACAAATGGCTGGAAGCCATGAAATCCGAGATAGGATCCATGTATGAAAACGAAGTATGGACTTTGACTGACTTGCCCGATGATCGGCGAGCCATAGAAAATAAATGGATCTTCAAGAAGAAGACAGACGCGGATGGTAATGTGACCATCAATAAGGCAACCGGCAGGAGCCATAGGAGTTGTCTTAATTTATTTATGACCTGTGTGTCAACATAAACATCATGTAATTACTTTACTTTATCGCTAACCGTTAGCCATAGTAGTATAAGTAATAGTTGGCGAGACAACTTCATGAAGACACGATGATGGAGATCATGATGATGGAGGTCATGGTGTCATGCCGGTGACGATGATGATCATGGCGCCCTGAAGATGGAGATCAAAAGGAGCAAAATGATATTGGCCATATCATGTCACTATTTGATTGCATGTGATGTTTATCATGTTTTTACATCTTATTTGCTTAGAACGACGGTAGCTTAAATAAGATGATCCCTCACAATAATTTCAAGAAAGTGTTCCCCCTAGCTGTGCACCATTGCTAAGGTCCGTTGTTCCGAAGCACCATGTGATGATCGGGTGTGGTAGGTTCTAACACTCGCATACAACGGGTGTAAGCCAGATTTACACACGCAATACACTTAGGTTGATTTGACGAGCCTAGCATGTACAGACATGGCCTTGGAACACGGAAGATCGAAAGGTCGAACATGAGTCGTATAGAAGATACGATCAACATGAATATGTTCACCGATGATGACTAGTCCGTCTCACGTGATGATCAGACATGGCCTAGTTGACTCGGATCATGTATCACTTCGATGACTAGAGGGATGTCTATCTGAGTGGGAGTTCATTAAATAATTTGATTAGATGAACTTAATTATCATGAACATAGTCTAAGACTTTGCAATATGTCTTGTAGATCAAATGGCCCACGCTAATGTTGCCCTCAACTTCAACACGTTCCTAGAGAAAACCAGGTTGAAAGATGATGGTAGCAACTACACGGAATGGGTCCGTAACCTAAGGATTATCCTCATAGCTGCCAAGAAAGCATATGTCCTTGAAACACCGCTAGGTGACGCACCTGTTTTCCCATCAACTCAAGACGTTATGAATGCCTGGCAGTCGCGTAGTGATGATTACTCCCTGGTTCAGTGTGGCATGCTTTGCAGCTTAGAACCGGGGCTCCAAAAGCGTTTTGAGCAACACGAAGCATATGAGATGTTCCAAGAGCTGAAAATGGTTTTCCAAGCTCATGCCCGAGTCGAGAGATATGAAGTCTCTGACAAGTTCTACAGTTGTAAGATGGAGGAGAACAGTTCTGTCAACAAGCACATACTCAAAATATCTGGGTTGCACAACCGCTTGTCTCAGCTGGGAGTCAATCTCCCGGATAACGCGGTCGTTGGCAGAATCCTTCAGTCGCTTCCACCTAGCTACAAGAGCTTTGTGATGAACTTCAATATGTAGGGGATGGAAAAGACCATTCCTCAGGTATATTCAATGCTGAAATCAGCGAAGGTGGAGATCAAAAAGGAACATCAAGTGTTGATGTTGAATAAAACCACTAAGTTCAAGAAAGGCAAGGGTAAAAAGAACTTCAAGAAGGACGGCAAGGGAGTTGCCATGCCCGGTAAGCAAGCTGCCGGGAAGAAGCCAAAGAATGGACCCAAGCCTGAGACTGAGTGCTTTTATTGCAAGGGAAACAGTCATGGTAGCGGAACTGCCCCAAGTACTTAGCGGATAAGAAGACCGGTAATACCAAAGGTATATGTGATATACATGTTATTGATGTGTACCTAACCAGCGCTCGTAGTAGCTCCTGGGTATTTGATATCGGTGCGGTTGCTCATATTTGTAACTCAAAACAGGAGCTGCGGAATAAGCGGAGACTGGCGAAGGACGAGGTGACGATGCGCGTTGGGAATGGTTCCAAGGTCGATGTGATCGCCGTCGGCACGCTACCTCTACATTTACCTACGGGATTAGTTTTAAACCTCAATAACCGTTATTTAGTGCCAGCTTTGAGCATGAACATTTTATCTGGATCTCGTTTAATGCGATATGGCTACTCATTTAAATGTGAGAATAATGGTTGTTCTATTTATATGAGAGATATGTTTTGTGGTCATGCCCCGCTGGTCAATGGTTTATTCTTATTTAATCTCGAACATGATGGTACACATATTCATAGTGTGAATGCCAAAAGATGTAAGGTTGGTAATGATAGTCCCACATACTTGTGGCACTGCCGCCTTGGTCACATTGGTGTCAAACGCATGAAGAAACTCCATGTAGATGGACTTTTGGAGTCTCTTGATTATGAATCATTTGACACGCGTGAACCATGCCTAATGGGCAAAATGACCAAGACTCCGTTCTCCGGAACAATGGAGCGAGCAACCAACTTATTGGAAATTATACATACTGATGTGTGCGGTCCAATGAGCGTTGAAGCTCGCAGTGGTTATCGTTATGTTCTCACCCTCACTGATGACTTGAGTAGATATGGGTATGTCTACTTAATGAAACAGAAGTCTGAGACCTTTGAAAAGTTCAAGGAATTTCAGAATGAGGTAGAGAATCAATGTGACAGGAAAATAAAGTTCTTGCGATCAGATCGTGGGGGAGAATATTTGAGTCACGAATTTGGCACGCACTTAAGGAAATGTGGAATTGTTTCACAACTCATGCCGCCTGGAACACCTCAGCGCAATGGTGTGTCTGAACGTCGTAATCGCACTATATTGGATATGGTGTGATCTATGATGTCTCTTACCAATCTACCGCTATCATTTTGGGGCTATGCTTTAGAGACTGCCGCATTCACTTTAAATAGGGCTCCGTCGAAATCCGTTGAGACGACACCGTATGAATTATGGTTTGGGAAGAAACATAAGCTGTCGTTTCTGAAAGTTTGGGGATGCGATGCTTATGTCAAGAAACTTCAACCTGAAAAGCTCGAACCCAAGTCGGAAAAATGCGTCTTCATAGGATACCCTAAGGAAACTATTGGGTATACCTTCTACCTCAGATACGAAGGCAAGATCTTTGTTGCAAAGAATGGATCCTTTCTAGAGAAAGAGTTTCTCTCGAAAGAAGTAAGTGGGACGAAAGTAGAACTTGATGAGGTACTGCCTCTTGAACCGGAAAGTGGTGCAGCTCAAGAAAATGTTTCTGTGGTGCCTGCACCAACTAGAGAGGAAGTTAATCATGATGGTCATGAAACTTCGGATCAAGTTGCTACTGAACTTCATAGGTCCACAAGGAGACGTTCCGCACTAGAGTGGTACGGCAACCTTGTCCTAGAAATAATGTTGTTAAACAATGGTAAACCTTCGAACTATGAAGAAGTGATGGCGGGCCTGGATTCCGACAAATGGCTGGAAGCCATGAAATCCGAGATAGGATCCATGTATGAAAACGAAGTATGGACTTTGACTGACTTGCCCAATGATCGGCGAGCCATAGAAAATAAATGGATCTTCAAGAAGAGGACAGACTCGGATGGTAATGTGACCATCTATAAGGCTCAGCTTGTCGCTAAGGGTTATCGACAAGTTCAAGGGGTTGATTACGATGAGACTTTCTCACCCGTAGCGAAGCTGAAGTCCGTCCGAATCATGTTAGCAATTGCCGCATTCTATGATTATGAGATATGGCAAATGGACGTCAAAACGGCATTCCTTAATGGTTTCCTTAAGGAAGAACTATATATGATGCAGCCAGAAGGTTTTGTCGATCCTAAGAATGCTGACAAGGTGTGCAAGCTCCAACGCTCAATCTATGGGCTGGTGCAAGCATCTCGGAGTTGGAGCATTCGATTTGATGAGATGATCAAAGCGTTTGGGTTTACGCAGACTTATGGAGAAGCCTGTGTTTACAAGAAAGTGAGTGGGAGCTCGGTAGCATTTCTCATATTATATGTGGATGCCATACTATTGATGGGAAATGATATAGAATTCTTGGAAAGCATAAAGGCCTACTGGAATAAGTGTTTTTCAATGAAGGACCTTGTGGAAGTTGCTTATATATTAGGCATCAAGATCTATAGAGATAGATCGAGACGCCTCATTGGTCTTTCACAAAGCACGTACCTTGACAAGATATTGAAGAAGTTCAATATGGATCAGTCCAAGAAGGGGTTCTTGCCTGTATTGCAAGGTGTGAGATTGAGCACAGCTCAATGCCCGACCACAGCAGAAGATAGAGAAAAGATGAGTGTCATCCCCTATGCCTCGGCCATAGGGTCTATTATGTATGCCATGTTGTGTACCAGACCTGATGTAAACCTTGCCGTAAGTTTGGTAGGAAGGTACCAAAGTAATCCTGGCATGGAACACTGGACAGCGGTCAAGAATATCCTGAGTACCTGACTAAGGATATGTTTCTCGTTTATGGAGGTGACGAAGAGCTCGTCGTAAAGGGTTACATCGATGCTAGCTTCGACACAGATCTGGATGACTCCAAGTCACAAACCGGATACGTGTATATTTTGAATGGTGGGGCAGTCAGCTGGTGTAGTTGCAAGCAAAGCGTTGTGGTGGGATCTACATGTGAAGCGGAGTACATGGCGGCCTTGGAGGCAGCACATGAAGCAATCTGGATGAAGGAGTTCATTACCGACCTAGGAATTATTCCCAATATGTCGGGCCCAATGACTCTCTTCTGTGACAACACTGGAGCCATTGCCCTTGCCAAGGAGCCCAGGTTTCACAAGAAGACCAGGCATATCAAACGCCGCTTCAACTCCATTCGTAAAAATGTTCAAGATGGAGACATAGAGATTTGTAAAGTGCATATGGACCTGAATGTCACAGATCCGTTGACTAAACCTCTTCCACGAGCAAAACATGATCAACACCAGAACTCTATGGGTGTTCGATTCATCACAATGTAACTAGAATATTGACTCTAGTGCAAGTGGGAGACTGTTGGAAATATGCCCTAGAGGCAATAATAAAGTGGTTATTATTATATTTCCTTGTTCATGATAATTGTCTATTGTTCCTGCTATAATTGTGTTATCCGGAAATCATAATACATGTGTGAATACATAGACCACAACATGTCCCTAGTGAGCCTCTAGTTGACTAGCTCGCTGATCAATAGATGGTTACAGTTTCCTAACCATGGACATTGGATGTCATTGATAACGGGATCACATCATTAGGAGAATAATGTGATGGACAAGACCCAATCCTAAGCATAGCACAAGATCGTGTAGTTCGTCTGCTAAAGCTTTTCTAATGTCAAGTATCTTTTCCTTAGACCATGATATTGTGCAACTCCCGGATACGTAGGAATGCTTTGGGTGTGCCAAACGTCACAACATAACTGGGTGGCTATAAAGGTGCACTACGGGTATCTCTGAAAGTGTTTGTTGGGTTGGCATGAACCGAGACTGGGATTTGTCACTCCGTATGACGGAGAGGTATCTCTGGGCCCACTCGGTAAGACATCATCGTAATGAGCTCAATGTGACTAAGGGGTTGGTCACGGGATGATGTGTTACGGAACGAGTAAAGAGACTTGCCGTAACGAGATTGAACAAGGTATCAGTATATCGACGATCAAATCTCGGGCAAGTACTATACCGGTAGACAAAGGGAATCGTATACGAGATTGATTGAATCCTTGACATTGTGGTTCATCCGATGAGATCATCGTGGAACATGTGGGAGCCAACATGGGTATCCTGATCCCGCTATTGGTTATTGGCTGGAGAGATGTCTCGGTCATGTCTGCATGATTCCCGAACCCGTAGGGTCTACACACTTAAGGTTCGATGACGCTAGGGTTATAGGGAAATTTTGTACGTGGTTACCGAATGTTGTTCGGAGTCCCGGACGTAACGAGGATTTCCGGAATGGTCCGGAGACAAAGATTTATATATGGGAAGTCCTTATTCGGTCGCCGGAAGTGTTCGGGGGTTTATCAGTATTGTACCGGGACCACCGAAAGGGTTCTGGGGGTCCACCGGGAGGGTCCACCTGCCCCAGAGGGCCCTATGGGCTGAATATGGAGGGGTAACCAGCCCCTAGGTGGGCTGGGCACCAAACCCCGTAGGGCCCATTCGCATACGGTTTGGGGGAACCCTAAAAGGGGCGCCCCCCTTGTCCGCCGCCCCCCTCTAGATCCATCTGGAGGGGGCCTCCCCCCTCTCCCTTGCCCCTATAAATAGAGGGGAGGTGGGAGGGCAGCCGGACCACATCCAAGGCGCAGCCCTCCCCCTCCCCAACACCTCCTCCTCCCGTGATGCTTGGCGAAGCCCTGCCGGAGCACCACGCCGCTCCAACACCACCACACTGTCGTGCTGCTACTAGACAGAGTCTTCCCCAACCTCTTCCTCTCTCCTTGCTGGATCAAGGCATGGGAGATGTCATCGGGCTGCACGTGTGTTGAACGCGGAGGCGCCGTTGTTCGGTGCTTGGATCGGAATCAACCGCGATCTGAATCTCCACGAGTACGACTCCCTCATCCGCGTTCTTGTAACACTTCCGTGTCGCGATCTTCAAGGGTATGAAGATGCACTCCCCTCTCACTCTCGTTGCTAGTTTCTCCATAGATTGATCTTGGTGATGCGTAGAATTTTTTTAAATTTCTGCAACGATCCCCAACAGCGTACGCCATATAATTTTTTACTTTTGCCGGATAGGATAATTTCCATATTTTACTCCAAATAGGATTAATTCTGGTTCGTCCCATCCCATTAGAATGTCTTAGCTTACTTCCATATTGATAATTCCACTCCACAAAATAAGCAGATCGAACCGAGAACATACCATTCTCCGTAGACCTCCAAGCAATAAAATATGGCATGCCATGTTGCGAGAGTGGAATTGAAAGAATCCGTTGTACGTCAACGGGCCACATAGTTTGCCTAATCAGGTCTTCATCCCAATTATTCGAAGCAGGGTCAATCAGATCACCCACCTTAGATAACATGTGCCCCCCCTTAGGCATCACAATCTTTCTAGTGGCACAATTTGGGATCCAGGCATCTCCCCAAAATATGATATTTTGTCCATTTCTCACTCGCCAATTATAACTAGGTTTCAGGGAATTTATGCCTGCCATAATGCTTTGCCAAGTAAAGGAAGAGCATTTCTTTACCTTGGAATTCAACAAATCGTCATCAGGATAGTACTTATCCCTTAGGATAGTAGCCCATCAGTTTGGCTAGCAGTGCCAAGTTGAAACAATGAATATCACGAAATCTCATCCCTCCTTGGTTTTTAGGTACGAACATTTTTGAAGGAAATATGCCCTAGAGGCAATAATAAAGTTGTTATTTATATTTCCTTATATCATGATAAATGTTTATTATTTATGCTAGAACTGTATTAACCGGAAACTTAGTACATGTGTGAATACATAGACAAACATAGTGTCCCTAGTATGCCTCTACTTGACTAGCTCGTTAATCAAAGATGGTTAAGTTTCCTAGCCATAGACATGTGTTGTCATTTGATGAATGGTATCACATCATTAGAGAATGATGTGATGGACAAGACCCATCCGTTAGCTTAGCATAATGATCATTTAGTTTTTCTGCTATTGCTTTCTTCATGACTTATACATGTTCCTCGGACTATGAGATTATGCAACTCCCGAATTGTTGGGTAACGTAGTAATTTCAAAATTTTCCTACACACACGCAATATCATGGTGATGCATAGCAACGAGAGGGGAGAGTGTGTCCACGTACCCTCGTAGACCGAAAGCGGAAGCGTTAGCACAACGCGGTTGATGTAGTCGTACGTCTTCACGATCCGACCGATCAAGTACCGAACGCACGGCACCTCCGAGTTCTGCACACATTCAACACGATGACATCCCTCGAACTCCGATCTAGCCGAGCTTTGAGGGAGAGTTCCGTCAGCACGACGGCGTGGTGACAATGTTGATGTTCTACCGTCGCAGGGCTTCGCCTAAGCACCGCTACGATATTATCGAGGTGGACTATGGTGGAGAGGGGCACCACACATGGCTAAAAGATCCAACAGATCAATTGTTGTGTCTATGGGGTGCCCCTCTCCTCCGTATATAAAGGGGGGAGGGGAGGGCCAGCCAAGGGGAGGAGGCGCGCCCAAGGGGGAGTCCTACTCCCACCGGGAGTAGGACTCCTCCTTTTCCTATTTGGAGAGGGAGAGGGAAGGAAGAGGAAGGAGGGAGGAAGGAAAGGGGGGGCGGCCCCTCCCAATTCGGATTGGGCTTGGGGAGGGGGGCGCTCCCTTCCTTTCTCCTTTACGCTCATTTCCACTACAGCCCACTAAGGCCCATATACCTCCCGGGGGGTTCCTATAACCTCCCGGTGCTCCGGTATTATCCCAATCTCACCCGGAACCATTTCGGTATCCAAATATAGTCGTCCAATATATCGATCTTTATGACTCGACCATTTCGAGACTCCTTGTCATGTCCGTGATCGCATCCGGGACTCCGAACTACCTTCAGTACATCAAAACACATAAACTCATAATATAAACGTCATCGAACTCTAAGCGTGCGGACCCTACGGGTTCGAGAACTATGTAGACATGACCGAGACACGTCTCCGGTCAATAACCAATAGAGGAACCTGGATGCTCATATTGGCTCCTGCATATTCTACGAAGATCTTTGCCGGTCAAACCGCATAACAACATACGTTGTTCCCTTTGTCATCGGTATGTTACTTGCCCGAGATTCGATCGTCGGTATGTCAATACCTAGTTCAATCTCGTTACCGGCAAGTCTCTTTACTCGTTCCGTAATACATCATCCCGCAACTAACTCATTAGTTGCTATGCTTGCAAGGCTTAAGTGATGTGTATTACCGAGTGGGCCCAGAGATACATCTCCGACAATCAGAGTGACAAATCCTAATCTCGAAATATGCCAACCCAACAAGTACCTTCGGAGACACCTATAGAGCACCTTTATAATCACCCAGTTACATTGTCACGTTTGGTAGCACACAAAGTGTTCCTCCAGTAAACGGGAGTTGCATAATCTCATAGTCATAGGAACATGTATAAGTCATGAAGAAAGCAATAGCAACATACTAAACGATCAAGTGCTAAGCTAACGAAATGGGTCAAGTCAATCACATCATTCTCCTAATGATGTGATCCCGTTAATCAAATGACAACTCTTTGTCTATGGCTAGGAAACATAACCACCTTTGATCAGCGAGCTAGTCAAGTAGAGGCATACTAGTGACACTTTGTTTGTCTATGTATTCACACATGTATTATGTTTCCGGTTAATACAATTCTAGCATGAATAATAAACTTTTATCATGATATAAGGAAATAAATAACAACTTTATTATTGCCTCTAGGGCATATTTCCTTCAGTCTCCCACTTGCACTAGAGTCAATAATCTAGATTACACAGTAATGATTCTAACACCCATGGAGCCTTGGTGTTGATCATGTTTTGCTCGTGGAAGAGGCTTAGTCAACGGGTCTGCAACATTCAGATCTGTATGTATCTTGCAAATCTCTATGTCTCCCACCTGGACTTGATCCCAGATGGAGTTGAAGCGTCTCTTGATGTGCTTGGTTCTCTTGTGAAATCTGGATTCCTTTGCCAAAGCAATTGCACCAGTATTGTCACAAAAAAATTCATTGGACCCGATGCACTAGGTATGACACCTAGATCGGATATGAACTCCTTCATCCAGACTCCTTCATTTGCTGCTTCTGAAGCAGCTATGTACTCCGCTTCACATGTAGATCCTGCTACGACGCTTTGTTTAGAACTGCACCAACTGATAGCTCCTCCGTTCAATAAATAACATGTATCCGGTTTGGGATTTAGAATCGTCCGGATCAGTGTCAAAGCTTGCATCGAAGTAACCATTTACGACGAGCTCTTTGTCACCTCCATAAACGAGAAACATATCCTTCGTCCTTTTCAGGTATTTCAGGATGTTCTTGACCGCTGTCCAATGATCCACTCCTGGATTACTTTGGTACCTCCCTGCTAAACTAATAGCGAGGCACACATTAGGTCTGGTACACAGCATTGCATACATGATAGAGCCTATGGCTGAAGCATAGGGAACATCTTTCATTTTCTCTCTATCTTCTGCAGTGGTCGGGCACTGAGTCTTACTCAACTTCACACCTTGTAACATAGGCAAGAACCCTTTCTTTGCTTGGTCCATTTTGAGATTCTTCAAAACTTTGTCAAGGTATGTGCTTTGTGAAAATCCAATTAAGCGTCACGATCTATCTCTATAGATCTTGATGCCCAATATATAAGCAGCTTCACCGAGGTCCTTCATTGAAAAAAAATCTTATTCAAATATCCTTTTATGCTATCCAGAAATTATATATCATTTCCAATCAACAATATGTCATCCACATATAATATCAGAAATGCTACAGAGCTCCCACTCACTTTCTTGTAAATATAGGCTTCTCCAAAAGTATGTATAAAACCATATGCTTTGATCACATTATCAAAACGTTTATTCCAACTCCGAGAGGCTTGCACCAGTCCATAAATGGATCGCTGGAGCTTGCACACTTTGTTAGCTCCCTTCGGATCGACAAAACCTTCCGGTTGCATCATATACAACTCTTCTTCCAGAAATCCATTCAGGAATGCAGTTTTGACATCCATTTGCCAAATTTCATAATCATAAAATGCGGTAATTGCTAACATGATTCGGATAGACTTAAGCATCGCTACGGGTGAGAAGGTCTCATCGTAGTCAATCCCTTGAACTTGTCGAAAACCTTTTGCAACAAGTCAAGCTTTATAGACAGTAACATTACCATCAGCGTCAGTCTTCTTCTTGAAGATCCATTTATTCTCGATGGCTTGCCAATCATCGGCAAGTCAACCAAAGTCCACACTTTCTTCTCATGCATGGATCCCATCTCAGATTTCATGGCCTCAAGCCATTTTGCGGAATCTGGGCTCACCATCGCTTCTTCATAGTTCGTGGGTTCGTCATGGTCTAGTAACATAACCTCCAGAATAGGATTACCGTACCACTCTGGTGCGGATCTTACTCTGGTTGACCTACGAGGTTCAGTAACAACTTGATCTGAAGTTTCATGATCATCATCATTAACTTCCTCACCAATTGGTGTAGACGTCACAGGAATCGGTTTCTATGATGAACTACTTTCTAATAAGGGAGCAGGTAATGTTACCTCATCAAGTTCTACTTTCCTCCCATTCACTTCTTTCGAAGAAACTCCTTCTCTAGAAAGGATTACCGTACCACTCATGTTTTGTAACCAAGTTATCAGCAACTGGCAGGAGCCATATGGTTGTCGCTTTATTGTATGCAATGCAATCGCGATGTAATGCTTAACTTTATTACTAAACGGTAGTGATAGTCGTGGAAGCATAAGATTGGCGAGACGACAACGATGCTACGATGGAGATCAAGGTGTCGCGCCGGTGACGATGGTGATCATGACGGTGCTTCGGAGATGGAGATCACAAGCACAAGATGATGATGGCCATATCATATCACTTATATTGATTGCATGTGATGTTTATCTTTTTATGCATCTTATCTTGCTTTGATTGACGGTAGCATTATAAGATGATCTCTCGCTAAATTATCAAGAAGTGTTCTCCCTGAGTATGCACCGTTGCCAAAGTTCGTCGTGCCCAGACACCACGTGATGATCGGGTGTGATAAGCTCTACGTCCATCTACAACGGGTGCAAGCCAGTTTTGCACACGCAGAATACTCAGGTTAAACTTGACGAGCCTAGCATATGCAGATATGGCCTCGGAACACGGAGACCGAAAGGTCGAGCGTGAATCATATAGTAGATATGATCAACATAACGATGTTCACCATTGAAAACTACTCCATCTCACGTGATGATCGGACATGGTTTAGTTGATTTGGATCACGTGATCACTTAGAGGATTAGAGGGATGTCTGTCTAAGTGGGAGTTCTTAAGTAATATGATTAATTGAACTTAAATTTATCATGAACTTAGTCCTGATAGTATTTTGCAAATTATGTTGTAAAATCAATAGCTTGCGTTGTTGCTTTCATATGTTTATTTTGATATGTTCCTAGAGAAAATTGTGTTGAAAAATGTTAGTAGCAATGATGCGGATTTGATCCGCGATCTGAGGTTTATCCTCATTGCTGCACAGAAGAATTATGTCCTTGATGCACCGCTAGGTGACGGATCTATTGCAGGAGCAGATGCAGACGTTATGAACGTTTGGCTAGCTCAATATGATGACTACTTGATAGTTTAAGTGCACCATGCTTAACGGCTTAGAATCGGGACTTCAAAGATGTTTTGAACATCATGGACCATATGAGATGTTCCAGTAATTGAAGTTAATATTTCAAGCAAATACCCGAGTTGAGAGATATGAAGTCTCCAACAAGTTCTATAGCTAAAAGATGGAGGAGAATCGCTCAACTAGTGAGCATGTGCTCAGATTGTCTGGGTACTTCAATTGCTTGAATCAAGTGGGAGTTAATCTTCCAGATAAGATAGTGATTGACAGAATTCTCTAGTCACCATCACTAAGTTACTGAACTTCATGATGAACTATAGTATGCAAGGGATGACGAAAACGATTCCCGAGCTCTTCGTGATATTGAAATCGACGAAGGTAGAAATCAAGAAAGAGCATCAAGTGTTGATGATTAACAAGACCACTAGTTTCAAGAAAAGGGCAAAGGGAAGAAGGGGAACTTCAAGAAGAACAACAAGCAAGTTGCTGCTCAAGTGAAGAAGCCCAAGTCTGGTCCTAAGCCTGAGACTAAGTGCTTCTACTGCAAAGGGACTGGTCACTGGAAGCGGATCTACCCCAAGTGATTGGCGGAAAAGAAGGATGGCAAAGTGAACATAAGTATATTTGATATACATGTTATTGATGTGTACTTTACTAGTGTTTATAGCAACCCCTCAGTATTTGATACTAGTTCAGTTGCTAAGATTAGTAACTCAAAACGGGAGTTGCAGAATAAACAGAGACTAGTTAAGGGTGAAGTGACGATGTATGTTGGAAGTGGTTCCAAGATTGATATGATCATCGTCGCACACTCCCTATACTTTCGGGATTAGTGTTGAACCTGAATAAGTGTTATTTGGTGTTGGCGTTGAGCATGAATATGATTTGATCATGTTTATTATAATACGGTTATTCATTTAAGTAAGAGAATAAATTGTTGTTCTGTTTACATGAATGAAACCTTATATGGTTACACACCCAATGAAAATAGTTCGTTGGATCTCGATCATAGTGATACACATAATCATAATATTGAAACCAAAAGATGCAAAGTTAATAATGATAAGTGCAACTTGTTTGTAGCACTGCCGTTTAGGTCATATTGGTGTAAAGCGCATGAAGAAACTCCATACTGATGGGCTTTTGGAATCACTTGATTATGAATCAGTTGATGCTTGCGAACCATGCCTCATGGGCAAGATGACTAAGACTCTGTTCTTCGGAACAATGGAGCGAGCAATAGATTTGTTGAAAATCATACATACTGATGTATGTGGTCCAATGAATATTGAGGCTCGCGACAGGTATCATTATTTTCTGATCTTCACAGATGATTTGAGCAGATATGAGTATATCTACTTGATGAAACATAAGTCTGAAACATTTGAAAAGTTCAAAGAATTTCAGAGTGAAGTGAAAAATCATCGTAACAAGAAAATAAAGTTTCTATGATCTGATCGTAGAGAAGAGTATTTGAGTTACGAGTTTGGCCTTCAGTTAAAAACAATGTGAAATAGTTTCACTACTCATGCCACCTAGAACACCACAATGTAATGGTGTGTCCGAACGTCATAACCGTACTTTATTAGATATGGTGCGATCTATGATGTGTCTTACCGATCTACCACTATCGTTTTGGGGTTATGCATTAGAGACAGCTGCATTCACGTTAAAAGGGCACCATCTAAATCCGTTGAGACGACACCGTATGAACTATGGTTTGGCAAGAAACCTAAGCTGTCGTTTCTTAAAGTTTGAGGTTGCAATGCTTATGTGAAAAAGTTTCAACCTGATAAGCTCAAACTCAAATCGGAGAAGTGCGTCTTCATAGGATACCCAAAGGAAACTGTTGGGTACACCTTCTATCACAAATCCGAAGGCAAGACTTTTGTTGCTAAATTCGGAGTTTTTCTGGAGAAGGAGTTTCTCTTGAAAGAAGTGAGTGGGAGGAAAGTAGAAAACTTGATAAGGTAATTGTACCTTCTCCCTTATTGGAAAGTAGTTCATCACAAAAATCTGTTCTTGTGACTACTACACCAATTAGTAAGGAAGCTAATGATGATGATCATGTAACTTCAGATCAAGTTACTACCGAATCTCGTAGGTAAACCAGAGTGAGATCCGCACCAGAGTGGTACGGTAATCCTGTTTTGGAGGTCATGTTACTTGACTATGACGAACCTACGAACTATGAGGAAGCGATGATGAGCCCAGATTCCGCGAAATGGTTTGAGGCCATGAAGTCTGAGATATGATCAATGTATGAGAACAAAGTTTGGACTTTGGTTGACTTGCCCGATGATCGGCAAGCAATTGAGAATAAATGGATCTTCAAGAGGAAGACGGACGCTGATAGTAGTGTTACTATCTACAAAGCTAGAATTGTCGCGAAAGGTTTTCGACAAGTTCAAGGTGTTGACTACGATGAGAGCTTCTCACTCGTATCTATGCTTGAGTCTGTCTGAATCATGTTAGTAATTGCCGCTTTTTATGAAATCTGGCAAATGGATAAACAAAACTGCATTCCTTAATGGATTTATTAAAGAAGAGTTGTATATGATGCAGCAGAAGGTTTTGTCAATCTGAAAGGTGCTAACAAAATGTGCAAGCTCCAGCGATCCATCTGTGGACTGGTGCAAGCATCTCGGAGTTGGAATATACGCTTTGATGAGTTGATCAAAGCATATAGTTTTATACAGACTTGCGGTGAAGCCTGTATTTACAAGAAAGTGAGTGGGAGCACTACAACATTTCTGATGAAGTATATGTGAATGACATATTGTTGATCAGAAATGATGTAGAATTTTTTCTGCAAAGCATAAAGGAGTGTTTTAAAGGAGTTCTTTAAAAAGAAAAGACCTCAGTAAAAAGCTACTTATATATTGAGCATCAAGATCTATTGAGATAGATCAAGACGCTTGATAAGATTTTCAATGAGTACATACCTTGGCAAGATTTTGAAATAGTTCAAAATGGAACAGGTAAAGAAAGAGTTCTTGCCTGTGTTGCAAAGGTATGAAATTGAGTAAAACTCAAATCCCGACCACAGCAGAAAATAGAAAAAGAATGAAAAGTCATTCCCTATGCCTCAGTCATAGGTTCTATAAAGTATGCTATGCTTTGTACCAGACCTATTGTATACCTTGCTCTGTATTTGGCAAGGGAGTACAATAGTGATCTAAGAGTAGATCACTGGACATTGGTCAAAATTATCCTTAGTGAAATAAGGAAATATTTCTCGATTATGGAGGTGACAAAAGGTTCGTCGTAAAAAGTTACGTCGATGCAAGTTTTGACACAGATCTGGATGACTCTAAGTCTCGATCTAGATACATATTGAAAGTGGGAGCAATAAGCTAGAGTAGCTCCATGCAGAGCATTGTTGACATACAAATTCGCAAAATACTTACGGATCTGAATGTGACAGACCCGTTGACTAAATTATCTCACAAGCAAAACATGATCACACCTTAGTACTCTTTGGGTGTTAATCACATAAATGATGTGAACTAGATTATTGAATCTAGTAAACCCTTTGGGTGTTGATCACATATCGATGTGAACTATGGGTGTTAATCACATGATGATGTGAACTATTGTTGTTAAATCACATGGCGATGTGAACTAGATTATTGACTCTAGTGCAAGTGGGAGACTGAAGGAAATATGCCCTAGAGGCAATAATAAAGTTATTATTTATTTCCTTATAATCATGATAAATGTTTATTATTCATGCTAGAATTGTATTTACCGGAAACATAATACATGTGTGAATACATAGACAAACAAAGTGTCACTAGTATGCCTCTACTTGACTAGCTCGTTAATCAAAGATGGTTATGTTTCCTAACCATGAACAATGAGTTGTTATTTGATTAACGAGGTCACATCATTAGTAGAATGATCTGATTGACATGACCCATTCCATTAGCTTAGCACCCGATCGTTTAGTATGTTGCTATTGCTTTCTTCATGACTTATACATGTTCCTATGACTATGAGATTATGCAACTCCCGTTTACCGGAGGAACACTTTGGGTACTACCAAACGTCACAACTTAACTGGGTGATTATAAAGGAGTACTACAGGTGTCTCCAATGGTCGATGTTGGGTTGGCGTATTTCGAGATTATGATTTGTCACTCCGATTGTCGGAGAGGTATCTCTGGGCCCTCTCGGTAATACACATCACATAAGCCTTGCAAGCATTACAACTAATATGTTAGTTGTGAGATGATGTATTACGGAACGAGTAAAGAGACTTGCCGGTAACGAGATTGAACTAGGTATTGGATACCGACGATCGAATCTCGGGCAAGTAACATACCGATGATAAAGGGAACAACGTATGTTGTTATGCGGTCTGACCGATAAAGATCTTCGTAGAATATGTAGGAGCCAATATGGGCATCCAGGTCCCGCTATTGGTTATTGACCGGAGACGTGTCTCGGTCATGTCTACATTGTTCTCGAACCCGTAGGGTCCGCACGCTTAAGGTTTCGATGACAGTT